>NC_025999.2:41610514-41775686 GCF_000442705.2 Elaeis guineensis
CATTTACAGATGATTTATCTAGGTTTGGATATGTGTATCTTATGAAACATAAATCTAAAGCTTTTGATAAATTCAAAGAGTATCAAAATATGATCGAAAAATAAACTGAAAAAAGTATAAAAATCCTTCGATCTGATCGAGGAGGAGAATACTTATCCAATGAATTTTTAGACCATCTTAAAGTAAAGAGAAATATCTCTGAATGGACACCTCCTTATATGCCACAATTAAATGGTGTAGCCGAAAGAAGAAACCGTACCTTATTAGATATGGTACGATCCATGATGTACTTCACTGAATTGCCTACTTTCTTCTAGGGTCATGCTTTAGAGACTGCAATAATTATCTTGAATAGAGTACCTTCTAAATCTGTATCTAGCACTCCATATGAAATATGGAGAGGTAAGAAGCCCAATCTTAAATATTTTAAGATATGGGATGTTCAGCATATGTCAAAAGAAATTTTGGATATAAGTTAGATGCTAGAGCAGATAAATATTTGTTTGTAGGATATCCTAAGGATAGTATAGGATATCTATTCTACCACCCTACTGAACAAAAGATATTTGTAAGTAGGCATGCCACTTCATGGAAAAAGAATTATCCTAGAAAGAGGCAGTGGGAGAAATATTGAAATTAATGAAGTTCAAGAAAAAATAAATAGATATTCTCAACCAAATATTCACATAAATAAGGAAGAACCAGAACACATAACTCCTATCCATAGGTCATATAGGGTATGACATGTACCTATAAGATATGGGTTCATTTTGAGAATAATGAAGCCCAAGTCATTGAGAATGACGAACCTTTGACCTATACAGAAGCTGTCATGAGTAAGGACTCAGATAAATGGCAGGATGCCATGAAATCCAAGATGGACTCCATGTACACCAACAAAGTATGGACTTTGGTTGATGCACCAGAAGGGGTAAACCCTATTGGGTGCAAATGGGTCTATAAAAAAAGATTGGAGCAGATGGTCAAATAGAAACCTATAAAGCTAGATTGGTAGCTAAAGGTTTCAGGCAAAAATAGGGTATTGATTATGATGAAACTTTTTCACCTGTTGCCATGCTCAAATCTATTCGGATAATGCTTGCAATAGCAGCATACTATGATTATGAAATATGACAAATGGATATGAAGACTGCCTTCTTGAATGATTTTCTAGAAGAGGAGGTCTACATGTCACAGCCAGAGGGTTTTATCTCAAATGACAGACCAAATCTAGTATGCAGGCTTAAGAAATCTATTTATGGATTAAAGCAAGCCTCAAGGAGTTGAAACATCCGCTTTGATGTAACAGTCAAAGAGTTTGGTTTCATCAAGAATGTGGATGAACTTTGTGTGTATAAGAAGACTAGTGGGTGTGCCCTAGTTTTCTTGGTTCTGTATGTAGATGACATACTCCTTATTGGGAATGATATCCCAATGTTACAAACAGTCAAATTATGGCTATCAAATAAGTTTTCCATGAAAGACTTGAGGGAAGCATCCGATATACTTGGTATTAAGATATATAGAGATAGATCTAAAAGAATGCTAGGTTTATCCCAGTCTAGGTACATTGACTTAATACTGAAAAGATTTAGTATGAATGAGAATAAAAGAGGTTATTTACCCATGAGTCAAGGCATACATCTCTCTAAGAAGATGTCTCCTAAGACAACTGAAGAGAGAAATAGAATGAGTTACATTCCTTATGCTTCGACAGTAGAATCAATAATGTATGCTATATTATGTACCAGGCCTGATGTAGCTTATGCCTTAGGCATAGCCAGTAGATTTCAGGCTGATCCAGGAGAGGATCATTGGAAGGCTGTGAAAAATATTCTAAAGTACTTAAGAAGGACTAAGGATATTTTTCTCATATATAGTGGATCTGATCTTAAACTAGAAGGATATTCTGATTCTAGTTTTCAATCAGACCCAGATGATAGCAAATCCATTTCAAGGTATGTCTTTACTTTGAATGGTGGAGCAGTGAGTTGGAAGAGTTCTAAGCAGCAAATAGTAGCTGACTCAACCATAGAGGTAGAATACATAGCTGCAAGTGAAGCTACCAAGGAAGCTGTCTGGATGAAGAAGTTCATCACTGAATTGGACGTTGTTCCTGAGATTGAGAACCCAGTACCACTTTATTGTGATAATACTGGAGCAGTTGCTCAAGCAAAGGAACCCAGGTCTCACCATAAATCCAAGCATATTTTGAGACACTACCATCTCGTTCGTGAAATAATTGAAAGACAAGATGTCATTATTGAACGAGTAGACACAAAGAACAACATAGCGGATCCGTTCACTAAAGCTTTACCACAGCAGCAGTTTGATCGCCACCTCGATAGTATGGGGTTGAAATATAAGAGAGATTGGCTTTAGTGCAAGTGGGAGATTGAAAGAAATATGCCCTATAAGCCAATCAAAATGTATAAATTTAAGGATATTCTTTTTGTCTCCTGACAACTCATGTACTAATGTTTTAAATAAATAAAGGTATTTAGTTCATCATATGATGCATCTTATTTTTATTATGATGAACCCCATAAATTAGAGCTATGGTTTTAGGGTTATGATGCAATCATACCAGTGAGACCTAAAACCTTAAAACCCTAATTTTAAAATATTCCTAGTCGATGGAACATTGAGTAGGGGATCAATATTTTTGATAAGACTGGTACATCCTGTGTATGCTCGGTTAAGAGGGTAATTGATCTCACAATTACTTGTGTATGACACTAATATAAGGATGTAAGTGTTCATTAGAGAATGAATTCACTGAATTGATCCAATTAAAGAACATCTGATGGAGTCTTATCTACATGTCAACAGATTTTTCTCATAGTGGGAATTGTGCATGTAAATCTTTTGACCTGAGATTGCCATGGAACCTTATAAGCATGAATGCATATTTTGGATCATACTCATTCATGATTTAATCATGTACGGGATGTTCTGGATATGATGGATTGCTTATGAAGGTTGTGAGTAGGTCAATATGGAAACGATCACTCCTAGTAAGAGGAGATCGTATCCTATCTGCTTCAATCAAATAATGATTCAGGAAGACTTTGATCAGAGCATTATAAAAAATTAGAAATAATTTCTAATGTTTCATAAATCAAATCATTATTATTTGATCGAAAGAAATATAAATATAAAATTAGGTTTGACATTTTTCCATACCCAAACTTATATTCGGGATGCAGGATGATCGTAAGATCAAGTTGCACGGTAATTTTCTACTGAAGGATATTTTTGGTATTTCTACCAAAACTTTTATATCTTCCAGGTAGACATGATACGTTGCTAGATGTCAATCATGTCTTGTGAGTTTGATCAAATTAAAGAGTTTAATTCGATCATTAATTAAAAGCTATTTTGATTGATCAAAACGGTTCAGCTTGATTTGACCTAAATCGACTAGATTGTGTTCTAACCAAATTAGTTTAAATTACACCTGGACTCACTGCTGGCTAGATGTGGAACCCAATGGGTCACACATAAAGAGAATTGATCATGGGTTTAATTTAATTAAACCATGTTTGCAAGTTGAACATGCTAGCACATGTTGCAAACCCTAGCATTTAGATTCGAATTGAATTCGAATCGGGTTCCGATTTGGGCTAATTTAGAACCAATTTAAGCCAAATTGGATTTGATCTTGAAATGAGTTCAAATTATTTTAATTGGGCTTGCTGTTGGGTGCCAAAAACCAGGGAACCACATGCCTAAGAGTCTCTCTCCTGGCATGTGGATTTAAATCCATGCGCATGAGCCACATGGCGCATGGATAGAGTTGGCGCCACCTTAAATTTGGTCTTATCTATTTTTTCTCCATAGTTTTTATTCTATTAATGGTTTTCAGATGTCTTAGGAGGTGCCTAAGAGTCCTTCTAAGTATTAAACTCCTCGTAGAAAAATTAGGAGAAGTGGTAAGAATTTAAATCCATGCGCATGTGTCACATGGCGCATGGATGGGAGATGACGCACCTTAACTTGGTCTTTCCTATTTTTATCCGTGGCTTTTATTCTACGAATATTTTTTAGATGTCTTAGGAGGTGCCTAAGAGTCCTTCAGAGTATTAAACTCATCGTAGAAAAATTAAGAGAAGAGATAAGGATTAAATCCATGCGCCACCCCTTGGAAGCGCCCCTTTGAAATTTCAAATGGGGAGATAAGTTTTAACTTATCCACGCCCCTTAATCTCTTGCACCCTTCCTCAAGTTGGCACCCTCTATCTTGGCCATTGGATGGGCTTCCTTCCAGATCCAAAGGCATGGGTTGATGGTGCCAATAAGAGAAGCTTTGTGACTTCTCATGTGAACACCGTAAGTTAAGATCGAAGCATCCTTCTGAAATAAGGTGCCTCTTCAACCCAGCTTTGATGTACACATGGCATTTTATAATTTATGGGGCATGAGAAATAGAAAGGAGGTGTGAGATAAAGTGTGAGAGGGTGTGAGATATTTTGGTTTGCACCCCTACGTGCAATATAAATAGGGGTGCACGCCGAGGAGTCTTCGTGATTCAGAATTCTTCCTTCTTTCATACAAGAGGTTTTTATTGTCCAATTTTCTTTATTCTTTCTCTCTAGCCTAGATAAGGTCCTGAAAAAGGATAAGAAGTCTTCCAATAGGGCTTAGAGAATGGGAATAAAAATTAAGGAGACAAGGAGCAAGAAAGGAAGGCAAGAAAAAAGTTCCAACAGTGTGACAGCAAAGCCAAGAAAGGAGGTTCTGCCCAAATTGCATTTAAATTCTGATAAATCAGAATTTAATTGCAGAGAATATTTAAATAGGTGCTAGTGGGTTGATCGAGTCCCCGTGTGGATCAACGTTGGAGGGTGAACACGTGGGCACCTGGTGGAAACCCAGACGGATTTCTGCCGGCATCTTAGCATAAATTAAGGTCTAGTGAAAAGAGGTATGTTTCTATATCTTTTATTTGATATTAATGCATATTATATGGTTTAATTTTTGATAAGGTGATCTTGGAGTTAGGTTTTGGTTTTTTATGATTTCATAATAATTGCTTTGAAATCTGTGCTTCCGCCATTATCACAAAACTTTTCAAATTGAACCTAACTGGGTCACACAAACAAGGGTTAGGGTCTGGATGTCATCAATTGGGCTAACCCAATTGATTTGGATAAGATCCAAATAGGTTCAAAAAAATCGTGCTAGCACATGATTGAGCCTAACTTTCTCCTCGTGTAATCTTTTCTATCTCTACTGAGCCAAATATGATTTGACTCATTCAGAGAATCTTGGAAAGATTTCTCTTAGTCTAAATGAAGTTTGTTCAGCTTTGAAAAGGGTTGTCTTAATTCATGAGATGAATTTAAGACAAACACCTACTAATTTCTGTCACCTACCAATTTTATTTTAGGATATCTGTCAAATGTTGACATATGGGTCTTAAACTGAAGGCCACTTGGTAAGAACTCATTAGAGAATTTTTGTGGAGCCAAACCACATAAAATTGGGTACCATAATTAGATTATGGTGCAAGCCCAATTGAATTAAGTGGGTGCCCCAAGTGGATAAGGTTGGAGAGTCTTGATAAGATTGGACTCTTTGGCGCCAACCTCTCTTTGTTCATATCCAGTGTTGGCACCAACTTTGAGATAGAGGCTTGAGTTCTTATTTGATGTGATAAGATGACATCAAGCAACCAATTAGAATTTTTTTAAAATTTATTGAAATTTTTTGATTGGTTGAGTGATGTGGCACTGCCAGCATACAGGGTCTATATAAACCCTTCTGTGCCTAGGGTTTTTAAAAAGAAGTTATTTTTTGCACCAAACCCAATAGCTGCCATCCCCTCCCTTCTTCTCTATATCCTCCCTTCTCTCCTATCTCTCCTCTTCATGTCCAAGAAGTTGTACATTCATCTGGTGCAAGGAAAAGGCATGGTGATGCCTGGAACAGGAAGGCTGCAAGACATCTTCGAGAGGCTGCTGCTCCAACTTCAGAAGGAGTTCTGAAGCACTTCCAAATTAGATAGAGATCTGATTTTTGGAGCATAGATTTGCAAAGAAAATATATTCTAGGTCCTACCCAAGTAGATACCGATAGAGGCCAGGCACTTGCGTGGCTACATCAGAACCTCGGACTGTGCTGAGATCATCTACAGGGTAATCAGATTACCCTTGAGGTATGTCTATACTTCTCATACATTTAGATTTAATTTTAGATTTTAAATATTAGATAATAAATTATATCTAATAGATATTAGATCTAAAATAGCATAGGATAAAATTTTTAAATTATTCTGCCCCAGATTTGATGAACTCTGGAAGATCCTACAAAGAAAAAAGGTAGTTTTTCCTTCAACTGGTATCAGAGCCAGGTTTTTGGCTCTATTTTAGATCTAATTTAGATCTAATTTTTTATATTTATTTATTTGATATTTAAAAAAATTTAAATATTACATCAGATATGATAAGATCTAAAATTAAAATATTTAAAATTAAATCTAAGAAGATCTAACATGCATGAGATGCATGACTAGACTAGGATTAGTTGAATCCAAGAACAGTCTTAAGTTTTATATTTTAATAAGATTAAAATATAAATTAAATTTAATTTATTCTTTATTTTTTTGATATTATAAGTGCTATAATCAGATCAAAAAATAGAAAATAAAATTTTATTTTTTCCATAAAATTGATCTGTTGCATGCCTAGACTAGTTGTAGAATTGTTCTAGTAACTTGTCTAGAATAGATTTAATTTTGAATAGTTCAATTTAAATCTTATTTTTCAGATATTATATGTGATGTATCCGATATAAAAGCATGTTAATTAAATCAATTTTTGATACATGATATGTACGTAAAGCATGTATTAGTTAGATCTTAAATTATATATGAGATATGTAAATTTAGATCTAACTAGTTTTGTAGTTAAATTTATATTTCTGATTAAGATGTTCCTCATGGCCATCCGATCATAAGAATGATGTAGGGTTTTAAGACCCTCTCTTCTCATTCAATGGGTTGTTCTTATGACGTGTAGAGGTGCTACGCGTTCATCCTTAATCAGAAATCAAAATTTATATTTCTGCAAAATCTTAGATCCTGAAACTCTAAGATTTATTTTATATATTTTATTTATGAACTCAAACTTAATTAATGAATTAAGTTTATAAAATTAATTTGGTCTAAAATTGAAAATTTTAGATCTAAGATATTTTCATAAAATTGGGTTCGGACTTGGGTAGCTCAATTAGGTCTAGCAGTTGATCAAACCGAATCAAGAGTTGGTTAGGTGGGATCATGAAAGCTAATAATTGATCAGTCTAATAGGATTAAGTCTGGGTCAAGGTCGAATCACATTTAGATATGATTCGATCAAGTTAAAACCTAATTTGGCTCAGTGGTTAGAGCCTGGATTGTAGGCTAACCCAATTAGTTCTAGTTCGACAATTTGGTGTCTAAGGTAAGTTGGACGGATGCGACCGACTGATTTTTAATTGGGAGCTACTCGACTCGAATGCATTCTTGTCGAGTTAATGGCATATCCCTTCCACCGGTCTCACTTATTTGGCCATATGTGTCGACCCAATTTTGATTTGAGGTGGCTAACAATTCGAGCTGACCCATGCCACTAGGTTAGTCATAATTGTTATGACTATGTTAAGTCAAGTTTAATGAGACCTAAATCAAATCATTCTAAGAAAATATTAAGTCTAGATCTTCCACCATTGTGGATGTGCGGGCCCTTCCCGGGGTTGATTGTTCTCGGCTGGTTACAGTGGCTCAGTTGCACCAGAAAGATGCAACCATGTCCATTAGGCATTGGATGCAACGAATTAGAGGATGGGTTGGGCTCAATATTCTGGATACGGTGAGGAACCCAATCAGGAATCTAGTTCGTGCAAATGATGGGTCTTACTTAACTAAGGATTGGAGCAATATTCCAGACACGGTGAGCTTCATGAATTAGAGACCAAGTTTTGGGTGTACCATGATTAAAGAATCATTGGATAAGAGTTGTCCACTCATCGGTTGACCCATCACCAATAGCTGTTAGGTGAGGTGATGAGCCAGTTGGTGAGACCGCACCACCCACTAGAAATCACTGATCACAGAGATTTTCACATCTCTACCAAGGGAGTGTAGGGATCTGAAAAAATAGTGGGAGCCTAATTTATTTAAAAATAAAATCCCTAAACAAATTGGTTAAGTCTGATCACAAAATCTAACTAGAAACTTTCGACTCTCTACAGAAAACATATCTACCTCCAACCCCCTAACCAAAATACTAGACACCCACAGATTGATTAGACCCAATTTCAAGGACTGGTTGAGGAACTACAGAATTATTCTGGGTTCTAAAAAATTGACTCATGTCTTGGACCAGGACCCACCTGCCATGCCAGCACGTCCGACTGCTGAATAGAGAGCGTCTCTGAAAAAGTGGACAGATGATGATAACAAAGTAAGGTACTATATGTTGGGTACAATGTCTGATGACTTACAGCGCTAGCATGAGAACATTTTGACTACCCACCAAATGTTGGCTCACCTGCAAGAGTTGTTTGGTGAACAGAGTCGCGCGACCAAGTATCAAGTCTGTCAAAGACTTTTTAAGGCCAAGATGCGTGATGGGCAGTCAGTCCAAGATCATTGTTAGACAATGATCAAGGAACTTGAGGAGCTTGAAAATCTCAGTATCATCTTAGACAAGGATTTTCAGATTGATGTGATCCTTCAGTCCTTGTCCGATGCATATGGTTAGTTCATCATGAACTTCCATATGCATAAGATGCAGTGTACCTTGATCGAGTTAATGAATATGCTGGTTATGGCTGAGCTTTCTATGAAGGGTTCAAAAGGCTTAGTTCTTACTGTGGAGCAGACTTCTTCCAAGAGAAAGTCTTTTAGAAAGAAAAGAAGTCTGCGAAGAAGCAGAAGGTGGATGGCAAGAAGAAGAAGACAGAATTGAAGAAGAAGGCTGCTGATAAGGAAAAATATTTCCACTGCCAATCAGATGGCCATTGCAAGCGAAAATGTCCTTAGTACCTGGCCACCCTAAAGAACAAGAAGGATGGTCCTTCTGGAGGTATGCTCATTTTAGAATCTAACCTTACGATTTCTTTTGCATCCAGTTGGGTGTTTGACTCTGGTTCTAATGCTCATTTGTGCACTTATATGCAGGGTCTTGAGGAGAGCAGGAGGCTGAGGGATGGGGAGATGATCCTATGCGTCGGGAACGGAGCAAGAGTTGCTGCTGTGGCCGTGAAAACCTATCCTTTGTGATTACCGTTAGGATTAGATTTAGTTTTAAGAGACTGTTATTATGTACCTACAGCAAGTAGGAATTTGATTTCTGTTTCATGTTTAGCACAAGAAGGCTATGTGATTAGCTTTCATAAGGATCATTGTAATATTTTTTATGAAAATAATAAAGTTACAAATGGTTTTATCATTAACGATCTTTATCAGTTACATATTGATGTATCTGTATTTAACATCGAGCAAAATATGAATGCCATAGGAATTAAAAGGTCTAGAGATAGTCTAAATAATAGGTATCTGTGGCACCTAAGGCTAGGTTATATAGCGGAAGATAGGGTTAACAAATTGAAAAAATCTGGGCTATTGAGTCTATTGACTTTCGAGTCATATCCAGTTTGTGAATCATGCCTTCAAGACAAAATGACCAAGCTTCTTTTTGTGGGACATGGGGAAAGGGCCACAGACCTACTTGCCCTAGTACATACGGATGTGTGCGGCCCATTTGATGTGCCGGCTAAATACAACTACGTCTACTTCATTACCTTTACCAATGATATATCTAGGTATGGGTATGTGTTTCTAATGAAACACAAGTCTGAAGCTTTTGAAAGGTTCAAAGAATTCAGACATGAGGTAGAAAAATAAATAAAAAAGCCCATTAAGATTCTTTAATCAGATCGAGGAGGTGAATACCTTAGTCGGAAGTTCCTAGACTATCTTAAGGATAATGGTATAGTCTCTCAATGGACTCCACCTAGAATGCCTCAACTCAATGAGGTTTCAGAATGGAGAAATTGGACCCTATTAGATATGGTCTGTTCTATGATGAGCTTCACGGACCTTCCTAAATTTTTTTCGGGACATTGTCTCATGACAGCAATTTATGTATTGAATAGGGTTCCATCTAAAACCATTCCTACCACACCATATGAGATATGGCATGGTAAGAAACTAACTCTGAATCATCTCAGAATTTGGGGTTGTCCGGCTCATGTCAAAAGACAGCAGGCGGACAAGTTAGAGTTCAGGTCTTTTAGATCTCGATTCATGGGATATCCTAAAGAGTCATTAGGATACTATTTCTATATTTCGGAAGACCACAATGTGATTGTGAGTCGAAATACTATTTTTTTTGAAAAATAATTTATTTAAGATGGTGGCATCGGAAGAATAATTAAGCTCAAGGAGAATGTCTCCCAAGAGCAACGAGCTAAAGAACCTGAGGAACCCATCAATTAGAACCAGTCCTAACACAACCCCTTCCACCTTGTAGATCGACTAGGCTTTCCCGTCCTCTTGAAAGGTGCTTAGGTACTATACAAGAGGATGTAGAGAAAATATTCCTCATGAAAAATGGGGCTCATAGTGATGATTCCAAGATCTATGACGAGGCGATATCAGATATCGACTCCGAGAAATGGTTAGAGGCAATGAGATCAGAAATTGACTCGATACACTCAAATCAAATCTGGACCTTGGTAGATCCACCTGAAGGTATTGTACCTATTGGGTGTAAATAGATCTTCAAGAGAAAGATAGATGCAGATGGGAATGTAGAGACATTCAAGGCTAGGCTCGTAGCGAAAGGTTATAGTCAGCACGAAGGCATTGACTATCAGGATACCTTCTCGCCCGTAGCCATGCTAAAATCCATCCGCATATTGCTTGCTATTGCAGCCTATTTCGATTATGAAATATGGCAGATGGATGTGAAAACGGCATTCTTAAATGGATATCTTGAGGATGATATCTATATGGAACAGCTACTTGGTTTCACATACAGTGATGATGATCACAAGGTTAGCAAGCTGCAAAGATCCATTTATGGACTTAAGCAAGCATCTCGGAGCTGGAATACTCGTTTCAATGATGTGATCAAAATGTTTGATTTCATCAAAAATGAGGAACCATGTGTGTTCAAAAAGGTCAGTGGGATCGCGGTTGTCTTCCTCTTATTGTACGTAGATGACATCCTCCTAATTGGGAATGACATTCCCATGTTGATCTCAGTCAAAGTATGGTTGTCTAAGGAGTTCTCTATAAAAGATCTAGGAGAGGCATCTTTCATACTGGGTATTAAGGTCTATAGAGATAGACCAAATAGGATGCTCGGACTTTCACAGAAGATGTACATAGAGGAGGTGCTAAAAAGGTTTAGCATGGAAAACTCCAAAAGAGGTTTAGTACCTTTTAGACATGGCATTCATCTCTCCAAAAAGATGTGCCCTAGCACACCTGAGGAGATTGAATGCATGAGCAAAATCTCTTATGCTTCGGCAATAGGGAGCCTCATGTATGCCATGCTTTGTACACGACCTGATATCGCCCATGCTGTGAGTGTCACAAGCAGATATCAGTCGAATCCAAGCGAAGAGCACTGGACTTCTGTGAAATGTATCCTTAAGTACTTGAGAAGGACTAAGGATATGTTTCTAGTCTTGGGAATGGAGAACTCCAGATTCAAGGATATATAGACTCAGACTTTATGTCTGATATAGATGATCGAAAGTCGACATCTGATAGTCTGTTCATTTACAATGGTGGTGCAGTTAGCTGGAAGAGTTCCAAGCAGACGGTGATTGCTGATTTCACCATGGAGGCAGAATATATTGCTGCATCAAAAGCTGCAAAGGAGGCATTCTGGTATAAGAAGTTTATCACGGAACTTGGAGTGATGTCATCGGATGCCATCCCTCTTTACTGTAACAATAATGGTGCCATAGCCCTAGCTAAGGAGCTAAGTTCTCATCAGAAGTCCAAGCACATCAAGCGGTGATTTCATCTGATTTGTGATTATCTCAAAAAAGGTTATGTCGAGGTCAAGAGAGTCGACTCCACAGACAATGTGGCAGACCCACTGACAAAGCTATTAAGCTAGCAAAAGATCGAAGCCCACCTTGAGAAGATAGGACTTAGATATGTAGCCAATTAGCATTAGGTCAAGTGGGAGTTTGTTAGATGTGTGCCCTAGATGCCAGATTGGCTGACACATTCCTGTACAAATCTAAGGACAAATTTATAATTTTGACTATAAATCAATAAATGGGTTATTCTTCTATCACATTGTATATATTGTATCTCTGATACATCCTTTGAGTTAGTAGGAATGTCAATTCATATTTTCAAGAGTAGAAAATTTGAGGCATGAATTTACATAACTAACTCATAAATAGCTCCTGACCATAGGATCATCATGAGGATGGTGATCGATCCGGAAGGTTGGTGTACGATCGCTTTCTTAGGATAGATGTATCTTGAGTCTACGGTGTGGACACATCGAAGCGAGAGTACAGGTATTCATTGAGAATGAGAGTACTGAGCGTGACCATATCGAGCAGTCATAAGGAAGTCTACCTTCTCATCGAAGACTAGCTCAATGCTATAGTTGTGTGTCTAGTTCTTTGACCTGAGGTGCATCGACAGTTTACCTTGAGTGTGTTATAGTTTGACTACACCATAACTCAGTCTCCTAGCCATTCAAAACCCTAAGGTGTATGTTGGCTGTAGCATATTCATTGTAGGAACTAGGTCGTACCAAGATGGGATCTATCAACCTCAGTAGATGAGAGGAGTAGTCATATGATGATCGAAAGATTGAGTCCTTAAGCCTATGGCCATGGCAGAGTGAAATAATAGAAAAAGAGTTTTTCATTGGGGTTTCACATCAGACTCGGATCGATCGATTGATTCATATGACCGATGTTGGGTTTGACGAGTTCATCTTAACCCTAATTCAGTCAGGACTCATGATAGAGGAACTCAATCACACAGGTAGCTGCATCGAGAGGTTCATCTTCAGTTCTGATAGGTTGCCACTACATACTGCTAGGTGTCACTGATGAATTTTGGATGCAATTAGAATGATATTGATGATCGATCATTCTAATTGTCTGAATCAGAAGAGTTCTAGTCCATCGAAAGGAGTTTTGATGATGTCGATGATGAGATCACGACATGTCTCATTACCATACGGAATTGAACCTAACTGGATCACACAAACAAGGGTTAGGGTCTGAATATCATCAATTGGGCTAACCCAATTGAATTGGATAAGATCCAATTAGATTCAAAAAAATCGTGCTAGCACATGATTGAGCCTAACTTTCTCCTCGTGTAATCTTTTCTATCTCTACTGAGCCAAATATGATTTGACTCATTCAGAGAACCTTAAAAAAATTTCTCTCAGTCTAAATAAAGCTTGTCTAGCTCAGAAAAGGCTTGTCTTAATTCATGAGATGAATTTAAGACAAGCACCTGCTAATTCCTGTCACCTGTCAATTTCATTTTAGGACATCTGTCAAATGTTGACATGTGGGTCTTAAACTGAAGGCCACTTGGCAAGAACTCATTGAAAAATTTTTGTGGAGCCAAACCACATCAAATTGGGTACTATAATCAGATTATGGTGTGAGCCCAATCGGATTAAGTGGGCACCCCAAGTGGATAAGGTTGGAGAGTCTTGATAAGATTGGACTCTTTGGCGCCAACCTCTCTTTGTCCTTATCCAGTGTTGGCACCAACTTTGAGATAGAGGCTTGGATTCTTATCTGTTGTGATTTGATGACATCAAGCAACGAATCAAAATTTTTCCAAAATTTATTGAAATTTTTTGATTGGTTGAATGATGTGGCACTGCACAGCATACAGGGTCTATATAAACCCTTCTGCGCCTAGAGTTTTAGAAAAGAAGTTATTTTATGCACCAAACCCAATAGCTGCTGCCCCCTCTCTTCTTCCCCATATCCTCCCTACTCTCCTATCTGAAAGGTTTTAATACAATGGCGGAAGCACGGATTTCAAAGAATTATTTTGAAATCATAAAAATAAAACCTAACTCCAAGATCACCTTATCAGAAATTAAACCATATAATATGCATTAATATCAAATAAAAGATATAGAAACATACCTCTTATCGCTAAACCCTGATTTGTGCTTAGTTGCCGGCAGCAATCTATTTGGGTTTCCACAAGGTGCCCACGTGTTCACCCTCCAACGTTGATCCACACGGGGACTCGATCAACTCTCTAGCACTTATTAGAAAATACTCTGCAATTAAATTCTGATTTATCAGAATTTAAATGCAATTTAGGCATAACCTCTTTTCTTGGCTTTGTTGTCACACTGTTGGACCTTTTCTTCCCTTTCTTTCTTGCTCCTTGTCTCCTTAATTTTTATTTCAATTCTCTAAGCCTTTTTGAAAGATTTCTTGTCCTTTATCAGGACCTTATCTAGGCTAGAGAGAAAGAATAAATAAAATTGGACAAGCAGAGCCTCTTGTAAGAAAGAAAGAAGATTTCTGAATACCTGAGACTCCTCGGCGTGCACCCCTATTTATATTGCACGTAAAGGTGCAATCCAAAATATCTCACACCCTCTTACAATTTATCTCACACCTCTTGTCTATTTCTCATGCCCCATAAGTTAAGAAATGCCATGTGTACATCAAAATTGGGTTGAAGAGACGCCTTATTTCAGAAAGACTCTTCGATCTTAACTTACGGTGTTCAGATGAGAAGTCACGAAGCTTCTCTTATTGGCGCCATCAACCCATGCCTTTGGATCTGGAAGGAAGCCCATCCAATGGCCAAGATAGATGGTGCCAACTTGAAGAATGGCGCAAGAGATTAAGGGGCGTGGATAATTTAAATCTTATCTCCCCATTTGAAATTTCAAAGGGGTGCTTTCAAGAGGTGGCGCATGGATTTAATCCTTATCCCTTTTCTTAATTCTTCTATGATGAGTTTAATACTCAGAAGGACTCTTAGGCACCTCCTAAGACATCTGAAATACATTCGTAGAATAAAGGCTACGGAGAAAAATAGGATAGACCTTATCTAAAGGTGGCGCCAACTCCATCCATGCGCCATGTGGCTCATGCGCATGGATTTAAATCCACACGCCAAGAGAGAGACTCTTAGGCATGTGGTTCCCTGGTTTTTGGCACCCAACAGTAAGCTCAATTAAAACACTTCGAACCCACTTCAAGACCAAATCCAATTTGGCTCAAATTAGTTCTAAATTAGCCCAAATCGGACCCCAATTCGAATTCGATTCGAATCTAAATGCTAGGGTTTGCAACATGTGCTAGCATGTTCAACTTGCAAACATGGTTTAATCAAATTAAACCCATGATCAATTTCCTTTGTGTGTGACCCATTGGGTTCCACATCTAGCCAGCAGTGAGTCCAGGTGCAATTTAAACTAATTTGGTTAGAACACAATCTAGCCGATTTAGGTCAAATCAAGCTGAACCGTTTTGATCAATCAGAACAGCTTTTAATTAATGATCGAATTAAACTCTTTAATTCGATCAAACTCACAAGACATGATTGACATCTTGCAACGTATCATGTCTACCTGGTAGATATGGAATTTTGATGGAAATATCAAAGATACCCTTCAGTGAAAATTATCGTGCAACTTGATCTTACGATCATCCTGCATTCCGAATATAAGTTTGGGTATGGAAAAATATCAAACCCAATTTTATATTCATATTTCTCTTGATCAAATAATAATGAAATATTAAAAACCATTTCTAATTTTTTCATAATACTTTGATCAAAGTCTTTCTGAATCATTATTTGATTGAAGTAGATAGGATGCGATCTCCTCTTACTAGGAGCGATCGTTTCCATATTGACCTACTCACAACCTTCATAAGCAATCCATCATATCCAGAACATCCCGTACATGATTAAATCATGAATGAGTATGATCCAAAATATGGATTCATGCTTATAAGGTTCTATGGCAGTCTCAGGTCAAAAGATTTACATGCACAATTCCCACTATAAGAAAAAATCTGTTGACATGTAGATAAGACTCCATCAGATATTCTTTAATTGGATCAATTCAGTGAATTCATTCTCTAATGAACACTTACATCCTTATATTAGTGTCATACACAAGTAATTGTGAGATCAATTACCCTCTCTGTCGAGCATACATAGGATGTACCAATCTTACCGAAAACATTGATCCCCTACTCAATGTTCCATCGACTAGGAATATTTAAAATTAGAGTTTTAAGGTTTTAGGTCTCACTTGGTATGATGGCATCATAACCCTAAAACCATAGCCCTAATTTATGGGGTTCATCAAAATAAGATGCAGCATATGATGAACTAAATGCCTTTATTTATTTAAAACATCAGTACATGAGTTGTCAGGAGACAAAAAATATCCATTTATTTTGATTGGCTTATAGGACATATTCCTTTCAATCTCCCACTTGCACTAAAGCCGATCTCCCTTATATTTCAACCCCATACAATCGAGATGGCGATCGAATTGCTACTGTGGTAAAGCTTTAGTGAATGGATCCGCTATGTTGTTCTTTGTGTCTACTCGTTCAATAATAACATCTTGTCTTTTAATTATTTCACGAATGAGATGGAAGCATCTCAAAATGTGCTTGGATTTATGGTGAGACCTGGGTTCCTTTGCTTGAGCAACTGCTCCAGTATTATCACAATAAAGTGGTACTGGGTTCTCAATCTCAGGAACAACGTCCAATTCAGTGATGAACTTCTTCATCCAGAAAGCTTCCTTGGCGGCTTTACTTGCAGCTATGTATTCTGCCTCTGTGGTTGAGTCAACTACTGTTTGCTGCTTAGAACTCTTCCAACTCACTACTCCACCATTCAAAGTAAAGACATACTCTGAAATGGATTTGGTATCATCTGGGTCTGATTGAAAACTAGAATCAGAGTATCCTTCTAGTTTAAGATCAGATCCACCATATATGAGAAAAATATCCTTAGTCCTTCTTAAGTACTTTAGAATATTTTTCACAGCCTTCCAATGATCCTCTCCTGGATCAGCCTGAAATCTACTGGCTATGCCTAAGGCATAAGCTACATCAGGCCTGGTACATAACATAGCATACATTATTGATCCTACAGCTGAAGCATAAAGAATAGAACTCATTCTATTTCTCTCTTCAGTTGTCTTAGGAGATATCTTCTTAGAGAGATGTATGCCTTGACTCATGGGTAAATAACCTCCTTTACTTTCATTCATACTGAATCTTTTCAGTATTAAGTCAATGTACTTAGACTGAGATAAGCCTAGCATCCTTTTAGATCTATCTCTATAGATCTTTATACCAAGTATATAGGATGCTTTCCCCAAGTCTTTCATAGAAAACTTATTTGATAGACATAATTTGACTGTTTGTAACATTGGGATATCATTCCCAATAAGGAGTATGTCATCTACATACAGAACCAAGAAAACTAGGGCACTCCCACTAATCTTCTTATACACATAAGGTTCATCCATATTTTTGATGAAGCCAAATTCTTTGATTGTTACATCAAAGCAGATGTTCCAACTCGTTGAGGCTTGCTTTAATCCATAAATAGATTTTTTAAGCCTGCATACTAGATTTGATCTGTCATTTGAGACAAAACCCTCTGGCTGTGACATGTAGACCTCCTCTTCTAGAAAACCATTCAAGAAGGCGGTCTTCACATCCATTTGCCATATTTCATAATCATAGTATGCTGCTATTGCAAGCATTATCCGAATAGATTTGAGCATGGCAACAGGTGTAAAAGTTTCATCATAATCAATACCCTGTTTTTGCCTGAAACTTTTAGCTACCAATCTAGCTTTATAGGTTTCTATTTGACCATCTGCTCCAATCTTTTTCTTATAGACCCATTTGCACCCAATAGGGTTTACCCCTTCTGGTGCATCAACCAAAGTCCATACTTTGTTGGTGTACATGGAATCCATCTCGGATTTCATAGCATCCTGCCATCTGTCTGAGTCTTTACTCATGACAGCTTCTGTATAGGTCAAAGGTTCGTCATTCTCAATGACTTGGGCTTCATTATTCTCAATAATGAACCCATACCTTATAGGTACATATCGTACCCTCTCTGACCTACAGATAGGAGTTATGTGTTCTAGTTCTTCTTTATTTATGTGAATATTTGGTTGAGAAATATCTATTTATTTTTGTTGAACTTCATTAATTTCAATATTTCTCCCACTGCCTCTTTCTAGGATAAATTCTTTTTCCATGAAAGTGGCATGCCTACTTACAAATACCTTTTGTTCAGTAGGGTGGTAGAATAGATATCCTATACTATCCTTAGGATATCCTACAAACAAACATTTATCTGTTCTAGTATCTAGGTTATGTCCAAAATTTTTTTTGACATATGCTGAACATCCCCATATCTTAAAATATTTAAGATTGGGCTTCTTACCTCTCCATATTTCATATGGAGTGCTAGATACAGATTTAGAAGGTACTCTATTCAAGATAATTATTGTGGTCTCTAAAGCATAACCCCAGAAGGAAGTAGGCAATTCAGTGAAGCACATCATGGATCGTACCATATCTAATAAGATACGATTCCTCCTTTCGGCTACACCATTTAATTGTGGCATATAAGGAGGTGTCCATTCAGAGATAATTCCTTTTGCTTTAAGATGGTCTAAAAATTTATTGGACAAGTATTCTCCTCCTTGATCAGATCGAAGGATTTTTATACTTTTTTCAATTTATTTTTCAACCATGCTTTGATACTCTTTGAATTTATCAAAGATTTTGGATTTATGTTTCATAAGATACACATATCCAAACCTAGATAAATCATCTATAAATGTAATAAAATATGAGTATCCACCTCTGGCATGAGTTGTCATAGGGCCACATACATCTGTATGTATAAGTCCTAACAACTCGTTTGTCCTATCTCCATGTCCACTAAATGAAGTCTTGGTCATTTTACCCATGAGACATGATTCACAAGTTCCTAATGATTCACAATCATAAGAATCAAAGAACTTTTCTTTGTATAACTTGTTAATCCTAGTCTCACTAATATGACCAAGTCGACAATGCCAAAGTAAGGTATTATTTACATTATCTCTCTTACGTTTACTATTTTCATCAACATGAAAAATATTATCATTCAAGCATAGAGTCAACAAACCATTATGAAAAATGCCATGACAAATTATTTCATTAGAAAAATTAATCGAGCAACCATTGCTCGTTACAGATATTTGATATCCTTGTTTTATCAATAAGGGTACAGATACAATATTTCTAATGATCTTAGGCATGTAATAACAATTTGTTAGCTCTAAGATCTTCCCAGAAGGAAACTTCAAGATATATGTCCTTACAGCTTCTGCTTGGATAGAATCTCCTCCAGCACCATAGAGCTCGAAGTCTCCCTTCCTCAAACTTCTAATTTTCTGCAGCCCCTACAATGATTTGCAGATATGAAAACCACAGGCAGTATCTAATACCCATGAGTTTGATATGGAAGAATTCAATGATAATATTGTATGTATCTCATACATACCTTTTGGTGCATTATTTGCACCAGTCTTCACTGTTGCAAGATAAGCCTTGCAATTCCTTTTCCAATGACCTGCCTTGCCGCAGTGGAAGCAGGTCGACTGTCCGGAGATCTTCTTTCCCTTCTTTCTCTTATTTATACCACTTTAGGGTTCAGCCTCCTTTTAGAACCCTTTTTGCCTGCCTTCTTCTTGGAGATCCCATCCACAAGAAGAAGAGGAGCCTTATCCTTCTTGATATGGCTCTCTACTATTTTGAGCATATTTAACAGCTCAGGCAAGGAAGAATTTAGTTTGTTCATGTGATAGTTCACGACAAACTGAGAAAATAATTCTGGAAGTGATTGCAAGATTAGATCCTGACTCAACTCCCCATCCATAACAAAATCTAATTGACCTAATCAAGTGATCAGGTCAATAACCATCAAAACATGGTTTTGTACAGATGACCCCTCTGTCATTCTGGCATGGAATAACTGCTTAGATATCTCATATCTTATAGTCTTACTCTGTTCTCCATAAAGCTCTTTTAAATTGAGCAATATGAAATGAGTGTCCATGCTATCATGCTACCTCTGTAACTCATTTATCATAGAGGCAAGTATGATACACTTGACAGTTAAAGAATCATTTTGCCACATCCTATATGTGGTTTTTTCTTCCTCTGTGGCATCCTCCCCAACTTGCTCAATGTCAGGGGTATCGAGAATGTAAGAAAGCTTCTCTTGACTAAGTACTATTTTAAGATTTCTCAACCAGTCCACATAGTTTGTACCAGTCAATTTATTTGTATCCAAAATGGAGCGAAGTGAAAGTGAAGAAGCCATTAATCTACATAATAAAGAACATTATATAAGCGAACAACTCAAGATGATATACACAATTAAATTAGGACTTTAATTTTATTGTGTCTCCCACTATTTTTATCAGACATCATAACCCTCTAGTATGATGTTTGAGAAAACCCTGATTGATTTTCTTAGTGGGATTGAGACCCTAATTCCTTATAAAAGATCTTGTGGTTGCACAACAAACCTTTTATAAGTTTAAAGGTAGGAAACTCTTTCCAATTGCATCTCATGCAATTCTCAATAATAAGCCCTGGACTCTAAAACATTAATAGCCTTGTGTTTACACAACAGACCATAATGTTTTAGTTAAGTAGGACCCTTCATTTTAATACAGTCAAAATAGAATATAAATACTTTTATGGTTACACAACAAAGCATTATACTCAAAAAATTACTGTAAGCATCTCGATGCGCCAGAACAATATTATGTCAGTTTCCATAATTGGTCTTGTGGTTACACAACAAACCTAATATGGTTCGTGACATAGTAATGTCCTAGCATGAAGGAAGGCCATAATATAGTGAATATAACACCAAGCATCCCAGTCAAGAATTAAATTAATCTAATCAGCCAGGTAAGTGGAAGAGAGGTGGGGGTCCCCCCGTTGCTTTTCTTAGACACCAATAAATTTTGACCAGGTCAGACAACGGAACCAATTAGAAACCACATTCTCTTTACCAATCATGAACCACTTTACTAGACACCAATTGATCAATTAGACATCATGGACTGGTTCTGCTATTGGTTAATTACACTACAACTTAATTTCATTTTACAGAGGGTTTTTCAGGTCTCAATGCATATTTAATTTCTATATCATAATAAATACATGAATAAAAGAAATTAGCATCATAGTGAACACACTTCAATATGACAAAGCAACATTCCATAATTATATACATCATATTTTAATTATGAAATAATGAATATGATCTCATCATATAGCATCATAGTGAACACAATTCAATATGACAAAGCAACATTCCATAATTATATACTTCATATTTTAATTATGAAATAATGAATATGATCTCATCATATAGCATCATAGTGAACACAATTCAATATTACATAGCAACATTCCAAAATTATATACATCATGATTTAATTATGAAATAATGAATATGATCTCATCATATTAATATCATATTAAAACATAAATAATGATCATATCATATTTATAATATTGCCTTTAAATCATTAACATATCATCATATGATTTAATTCTAACAAGGTGGCTCTGATACCACTGAAAAGGTTTTAATACAATGGCAGAAGCACAGATTTCAAAGCAATTATTATGAAATCATAAAAATAAAACCTAACTCCAAGATCACCTTATCAGAAATTAAACCATATAATATGCATTAATATCAAATAAAAGATATAGAAACATACCTCTTATCGCTAAACCCTGATTTGTGCTTAGTTGCCGGCAGCAATCTGTTTGGGTTTTCACAAGGTGCCCACGTGTTCACCCTCCAATGTTGATCCACACAGGGACTCGATCAACTCTCTATCACTTATTAGAAAATACTCTACAATTAAATTCTGATTTATCAGAATTTAAATATAATTTGGACAGAACCTCCTTTCTTGGCTTTGTTGTCACACTGTTGGACCTTTTCTTCCCTTTCTTTCTTGCTTCTTGTCTCCTTAATTTTTATTCCAATTCTCTAAGCCTTTTTGGAAGATTTCTTATCCTTTATCAGGACCTTATCTAGGCTAGAGAAAAAGAATAAATAAAATTGGACAAACAGAGTCTCTTGTAAGAAAGAAAGAAGATTTCTGAATACCCGAGACTCCTCGACGTGCACCCCTATTTATATTGCACGTAAAGGTGCAATCCAAAATATCTCACACCCTCTTACAATTTATCTCACACCTCTTGTCTATTTCTCATGCCCCATAAGTTAAGAAATGCCATGTGTACATCAAAATTGGGTTGAAGAGATGCCTTATTTCAGAAAGACTCTTCGATCTTAACTTACGGTGTTCAGATGAGAAGTCACGAAGCTTCTCTTATTGGCGCCATCCAATGGCCAAGATAGATGGTGCCAACTTGAAGAATGGTGCAAGAGATTAAGGGGCGTGGATAATTTAAAACTTATCTCCCCATTTGAAATTTCAAAGGGGTGCTTTCAAGAGGTGGCGCATGGATTTAATCCTTATCCCTTTTCTTAATTCTTCTACGATGAGTTTTGTTGGTCCAAAAATCTGCTTACGTCGGAGAAGCTGGAGTCGCGATCGCCGCTGGGACCTGCAAAAGAAGTCTAAACCGGAGGTGGGGTTGCTCCAGCAAGACCCTCCGACGCTCAAGTTAGTTCTCTGCCTCAATAAGAATGGAGTGCTCGAACGAAAATTTTAGCAGAGTTTCTAGGTAAAAATGAGAGCTTATGGAATAACGTATCTGAAGTTCCCATTTTATAGACGGAGGGGGCAACAAATTGATAGCGACGCCTGTAACCGTCTGGTAGTGGGCTGCCCATAGTCAGGGAAAGTTTGTTGCGGAGAGTAGTGGGGTGGACCTGTGGCTATTACCAGGATGTGCCATGTGGAGTCTGCCACGAGGAGTGGAGCGGCGTCCATTGTCGCGACTTGCCAGAGGATAGAAGAATCACGCGGTATCCATCGCAGGAAGTGGAGCAGGATCGTGGCCATTATTACGGCCTGCCAGGGAGTGATGGAGCCGCGTGGGATCCGTCACAGGAGGTGGAGCAGGGTCGTGGAGTGATGGAGCCTCGTGAAATCTACCGCAGGGAATGGAGCAGAATCGCGGCTGTCCCTGCGGTGCGCCAGGGGATGAAGGTCTGCCGGCTGAAGTCCGACTGGAGTGTTTGGTGGAGAGAGGTAGTTGGCCATCTATCCAAGAGGAGCTCAAAATCTGGCTTCGGCAGGAGCTCGGATGGAGTCTTCCTTCAGTCACAGCCGGGGGTGGAGTCCGACTCCCGTAGGGGTCTAGACGGGGTCTCCCTTGCGATTGAAGTTGGGGACGGAGCCCGGCTCCAGTAGGAGTCCGGGCGGAGTCTTCCTGCAATTAAAGTCAGGTGTGAAGTCCGACTCCCGTGGGAGCCCGGACGGAGCTTACCAGCAGTTGGAGTTGGTGACGGAGCCCGGCTCCCGTAGGAGTTCGGGCGGAGTCTTCCTTGCGGTAGAAGTTGTGGACAGGGCCCTGCTCCCGTAGGAGTCCGAGCGGAGTCTCCCTTGCGGTTGAAGTTGGGGATGGAGCCCGACTCCCGTAGGAGTCCGGGCGGAGTCTTCCAGTAATTAAAGATAGGTGCGAAGTCCGGCTCCCGTAGGAGTCCGGACAGAGCTTACCAGCAGTTGGAGTTGGGGGCGGAGCCCGGCTCCCGTAGGAGTCCGGGCGGAGTCTCCCTTGCGGTAGAAGTTGTGGACGAGGCCCGACTCCCGTAGGAGTCCGGGCAGAGTCTCCCTTACGGTTGAAGTTGGGGATGGAGCTCGGCTCCCGTAGGAGTTCGGACGGAGTCTTCCAGCCGTTGGAGTTGTGGATGGAGCCCGGCTCCCATAGGAGTCCGGGCAGAATCTTCCTACAATTAAAGACAGGTGCGAAGTCCGACTCCCATAGGAGTACGGACGGAGCTTACCAGCAGTTGGACTTGGGGGCGGAGCCCGGCTCCCGTAGGAGTCCGGGCGGAGTCTCCCTTACGGTAGAAGTTGTGGACGGGGCCCGGCTCCCGTAGGAGTCCAAGCGGAGTCTCCTTTGCGGTTGAAGTTGGGGACGGAGGCCGGCTTCCGTAGGAGTCCGGGCGGAGTCTTCCAGCCGTTGGAGTTGTGGACGAAGCTCGGCTCCCGTAGGTGTCCGGGCGGAATCTTCCTGCAATTAAAGACAGGTGCGAAGTTCGGCTCCCGTAGGAGTCCGGACGGAGCTTACCAGCAGTTGGAGTTGGGGGTGGAGCCCGGCTCACGTAGGAGTCCGGGTGGAGTCTCCCTTGCGGTAGAAGTTGTGGATGGGGCCCGGCTCCTGTAGGAGTCCGGGCGGAGTCTCCCTTGCGGTTGAAGTTGGGGACGGAGCCCAGCTCCCGTAGGAGTCCGGGCGGAGTCTTCCTTGCGGTAGAAGTTATGGACGGGGCCCGGCTCCCATAGGAGTCCGGACGGAGTCTCCCTTGCGGTTGAAGTTGGGGACGGAGCCCGGCTCCCGTAGGAGTCCGGGCGGAGTCTTCCTGCCGTTGGAGTCGGAGGGGACCTGTAAGGGTCAATCTCGCTGAGAATTTCGACTGAGGGTATTTTACACCCAACACCAGGCCCCCTACTTCCGAGTTCGAATTTTAAATGAAGGAAGTACAGAGAGATTGGCACAGCCGAAGTTGTCCCCTCAAATCCTACGCACGACCGCCCCCAGATATTTTGGCATTAAATGCGCGCGTGCTGGAGTCTTTTCGAATCGGGGCGATACGAAGGGACCCTTCAAAATTCCCATTGGTACGCTGGCCCAGGTACAGTGTAGTAATGGCTCTGTCAGCCGTCAGCCGCTTTTAGCCGCCTGCCATGGTGAGTGGGACACGTGTCGAGCGCGGGCCGGCCTGGGGGGATTCGCGATCATTATGGTGCGGATCCCAGGGTCTATTTAAACCCATCCCTCCGCCTTTAGGGGCCCCATTCCGCTCGAGAGTTCCATCAGTATCCGCCCCTTCTTCGAGAGTCCCGATTCTCCTTGGCGTCTTCTTGGGCCATAGGCTTCCTTCGAGTCATCCCTGTCCTCGCCCCTCCATGTCCTTCAGAGCAATCTAGGTTAGTCCAAGAATCTTCGCTCTTCTCTCTGCCACTTAGGGGCCTTTTCTTCGCCCTTTTCTCCTGTCGCCTTCCTCTGAGTTGGTCTCCTGTGACCTCTCATCCTTTGTCCTATCTATTTTCTTCGGGATCTTTAGAGTCTTCATTCGAAGTTATCTGAAATATCTTTCGGCTCTTCTGCTTCCAGCGGTTTCGGGAGTTCTTCCGCTTCAACCCCCCAGGTTCCTCGTTCTGTAGATGAACCCACATCTGGGGCTGGGCTTCCTCCGATTTTTGCGTCGGGCACCATTCCATGCTCTCTGACCCCGGATGAACTCCTTCTGGTAAGGGTTCAGTATGGAGTTCCTCCGGAGTACGACCTGGAGCTGCCTGGTCCCTCCGATCGGGCCAGCACTCCCCCACCCGATCGTTTTTGCTTGTATCAGGAGGCGTTTCGTGCCGGGCTCTGGCTTCTGCTTCCACCTTTTGTCGTCACCCTCTTCTGCTTCTTAGATATCTCTTTGGCTTCAGTTGCTCTGAATTCTTTTAGGTTTTTGATAGGGTTTCTCTCTCTTTGCCACGTAGTTGAGGTCCAGCCGTCCCTCTCTCTGTTTAAGCATTTCTATACCTTCAAGCGTCATCCTTCGGTGAAGGACTGGTGGTATTTCTCCCCTCAGTTCGGCAAGAAGGGGTTGCTGAAAGGTGCCCCCTCTTCAATCCACAACTGGAAGGGGAAATACCTCTTCGTCCATTGCCCGACCCTGAGGCTGGGCCTGCCCCCTTGGGGCTCTTTGAGGGATTCTGTCTGTTGGGCCCCCAGCCTGGGGGAGGACGACCTCTAGGCCATCCGAAAGCTTCTTGACTACTCCGCTCCTTCCCTTCCCAACCTTCTAAGGGAGCAATTTTTGTTCAACATCGGCCTGAACCCCCAGGATCCTGCGAGTACTCCATCTTTTCCTTTCTCTTCTCTTCTTCCGTCCTTCTTCTTTTTCTTCTCTTTTCCCTCTCTTTTCTCTTTTCTTTTTCCTTTTTTTTTTTTTGCATGCTACTCCTTCCTTTTTCACCTCATTATTGACTTCTAATTTTTGATTGATTGATTGATTTTTTTTTTTTTTAAGGAATGGACGCCGAAGCAGCACGGATGCTTGCCAGGGGCCTCAAGGCCCACAAAAGAAAGGGTGCCGTGGCCTCCAGCTCAGCAAAGAGGGCCAGGGCAGAGGAGACGAGCTTGGCCACACCTGTCCAAGTGGCTCCGACGATCGACGTTTCCTCAGATGCCGAACCAACGGCCCCCTGGGCCTCTTCAAGGAGTCCGCCGACTGGGGCCCCCATTCTGGGGGTCCGCTCCACGGAGGCACCCGTAGTCGAGAGGGGGAAGAGAAGGAAGTCGGTGGCCTGCAGGGTGAGTAGCCACTGAGCCACCACTGACGAGTCCCTCAGCTCCGAAGAAGAGTCAGAGAACCCCTTCAATGACAGGGACCTAATCAAGCGGTTGATCGACGGCTGCATTCTGCCTGATGTCGTCGATAGGATCGATCGTGCCGATCCCGAGCAGCGGGTTTGGGACTCCCTGGGGTCCTTTCTCGAGGTAAACAAATCTTCGTTTAATTGATTTTTTGGCCCCTGTTCTGATCCCCTAGCCACCCTTACAGATTGGGCACCAACTCCTCGCCAACATCAAGGTGAAGAATCGGGTGAGGAGGGATGCCATCCAGGCAGAGGAGCATCGTCGGGCTGAAGTCGCCCGCTTCAAGGAAAAGGCCGCTGAAGTAGTTGCCCTCCAAGAGGCCCTGGAGAAAGAGAAGCAGGCCCGGGAGGAGGAGAAACAGACCTTGGAGGAGACGGTGAGAATGGCGGAGGCCAGGGTCGCCAATTTGACGGAGCAGATTCCAGTCTTGGTCTCAGAGGCCAGGGGTCTTGCGGTAGAGGAGTTCAAGGCCTTCGCGGAGATGAGAGACCTGAACGTCTGGTTTGGCCAAGAAGCCTTCATCAAGAGATTCGAGCTCTGCCAGGAGAAGGTGGCCAAAAAATTTTTTGAGCTCGACCTCAGCTTCCTGGGTGAGGAGTCTGAAGATGAGGCCGGGCCTTCCCCTGCCGCCACTGCTGCCGCAGCCCCCCTTCCAAGGACATCGAGCTCCCCAACTCCTGCTTCTGAGGTCTGAGACCTCCGACCTTGTAGTTTTCTTTTACTGCAATTTTTCCCTTTCTTTTTGTCTTCAAGAATCATTCAATCAATAAAGTTGAATTTTTCACCGTGGATGGCTTCTCTTCTCCCCCTTCCCCCCTTTTTATTTTTCTTTCTGCAATGAGACGCGCCTTGATGCTTCTGTCTCTTGATGGCAGTATCCTGCCAAGGCACTTCCCCTGCCCCAGGGGATCCCGCTGAAGTCCACGATCCAGCGGCTGAAGAAGGAGGTTCTCCATGCAACGAAAAGGTCGAAGAAGATGGAAGGCGAGCTTCGTAGGTTAAGGGAGGGTTACTCTGAAGCCACCTCAAGGCCACCCGCTTTCGAAATCTCCACATGAAGGGAATCATGGAGTATAGTCAGAGGAAGGCGGACTTCACGAAGGAGCTTGAGGAACACAAGAAGAGTGCCAGCGATCGAATTTGGGCCCAAGCTGCCAAGATCAGCTCTCTCAGGGTGGAACTGTCAGCTGCGCAAGAGAGGATTGACCAGCTGGAAGGGAGTTCGTCTCGGCTCTTGGCCCGGGCCGACGGTGATCGGGAGTGGTCGAAGAAGGTCTCCGACCTTCAGCAGCAGCTTCAGGATGCCGAGGTGAGCTACGACATGCATCGGGCTGGTTGGCGCAGGCAGGTGGATGAATATAAAGGGAGACTCAGGGTGACGGCCGACGAAGTCGCCCGTCTTCAGAGGCAGCTGGCTGACAGGGCTCAGCTTACTTCTGCTCAAGATTCTAATGAACTCCAGTCCCTAAGAGGAACCGTCGAAGGGCTTTCTATCACCCTCGGGGAAAGGATGGCTGAGCTGCAGTAATTGAAGGTCCAACTGGCATACGAGCAGCAGGCCATCACGGACGCGGAGGCAGAATCTGAGGTCTTGAAAAAGAGGCATCGAGAGGTGGAGACCGAAAGTCAATAACTTCATCGGGTGCTCCAGGATGCACTGCTAAAAAAGAGAGAGCTAGAAGAAGAAGTTAAAAATCTGAGGCAGTCCTGGATGATGGGTGGAGTAGATAATTCTAGGTCGGAAGGAGCAGAGCTTCCCTAGGGCTCTTCTTGGCCTTCTGTCGTTGCATGTATACATTTTCCCTTTTGTTGTTTTGTTTCGCTTTTGTCGTTTTGCTTTCCTTTCTTTGGCCTTCTGGGCTTCATGATGTATATTTCGCAAATGGAATGAAAAGGAGATTCTGTGTTACCTCGTTCGCATAATGCATTAAATTATCTTCCGTCGAACTTCTCTTGTCGTTCGACTTGTCCGACGTTGACGTCGTTTGGAGGTGCCCAGTCATCGATACACTGGTTCGCTTTCCTCGTCATTCATGGCCGTAGGCTCGAGCTTGGCGGTCCAAACTCTGCGTTACCTCGGAGGCGTTGCTGCTTTCTTGACCTGTGTCGAGAGCCTTCTTAAAGGCCGAGGGTGTTTGGTAGGAACTTCCCATCTTTGTTGAGATGAGGTTCCTTAGGTCTTTGGTGTGGTTTGTCCTTCATCTATTTCTGACGTAGTTCATCGCTTTTCCTTTTTAATTTTTCTCCTCTTTTCGAAGTGAGGGCCCTCCCCTTGCTTTTTGTGGGGTTGCGTAGAAGTATGAAGGTGCCGCCGAGGGGCCTTTCCCCTTCATCCGATCTTGTTAGGTGGTCGGGTTTCGTTACCGTCAGGATGAGGTTCTCCTCCCATTTCCAACGGGGCCGCGGGGGCACATAAGGGCCATCGCAAGGGTCTCTCCCCCCATCCGGTCTAAAAGAACCGAGCCTTCGGCTTCGCTCATGTCAGGACGAGGTTCTCCCCCTGTTCTTGACATGGCTGTGGGGGCGCATTAGGGCATTGTAAGGCCTCTCCCCCCATCCGATCTAAAAGAACTGGGCCTTCAACTTTGCTCATGTCAGGACGAGGTTCTCCTCCTATTCCTGACATGGCTGTGGGGGCGCATTAGGGCTTGTAAGGCCTCTCCCCCATCCGATCTAAAAGAATCAGGCCTTCGACTTTGCTCATGTCAGGACGAGGTTCTCCTCCTGTTCCTGATATGGCTGTGGGGGTGCGTTAGGGCATTGTAAGGCCTCTCCCCCCATCCGGTCTAAAAGAATCGGGCCTTTAACTTTGCTCATGTCAGGATGAGGTTCTCCTCCTGTTCCTGACATGGCTGTGGGGGCGCGTTAGGGCATTGTAAGGCCTCTCCTCCCATTCGGTCTAAAAGAACCGGGCCTTTAACTTTGCTCATGTCAGGATGAGGTTCTCCTCTTGTTTCTGACATGGCGTGGGGGAGCGTTAGGGCATTTTAAGGCCTCTCCCCCCATCCGATCTAAAAGAACCAGGCCTTTAACTTTGCTCATGTCAGGACGAGGTTCTCCTCCTGTTCCTGACATGGCTGTGGGGGCTATTAGGGTGTTGTAAGGCCTCTCCCCCAATCCGATCTCAAGGTAATCGGACTTTCATTTTATTTATGTTAGGATGAGGTTCTCCTCCCATTCCTAGCGTAACCTTGTTTTAATTGTTTGAAGGGGTCATCCCCAGTCGTAACAAATCCATGCCAAATGGGAGGAACATGCAAAGTCGAAAGGAAATTAGATTCAGGGCAAGGTCGTAAGCGATACATTTATAGGTTTCCCGAGTTTCATGGTCGTGGAAGGTCTGCTCCTCCTTGGGGCCCTCCGGCGATGGAGTCGATGGTCCCAATTAGAGGCCAATCTCCGAGCTGCTCCTCCCTCCTTGGTGGTTCAGGTTGCGGCAGGGCCCTTGGCCGATCTTCTCTACCCTCAGGCCGGTGTCGGATGAACCTATCGAGTCGACCTCGCCGGATGAGCTCCTCGATCTCGTCTCGGAGCTGGATGCATTCCTCCATGTCGTGGCCATGGTCACGATGGTAGAGATAGAACTTGTTGGGGTTGTGCTTCCTGGGGTGCGTGCGCATCCTCTCTGGCCTAGGGAGCTGCTCCCTAACCTCCATCAGCACCTGGGTCTTCGAGGCATTGAGGGGGGCATAGTTGCGGAATCTTCTCGATGGCGAACCCTGCCGAACCCCACGATCCAGACTTCTCTGCCTACGTACCCAGGGTGGAGTATGGGCATGCTTGTGCCCAGGAGGGGATCGAGAATGCGGCCGAGCTTCTCTCGACCTTTTTTCAACTGTGGGCTTACTCGAGTCTCCCGCCTGTCGCTCTCTCGCAGTCTCCTCATCCTTCATTTTTAAGGCTTCCTCTGCTCGGGCGTACCCTTCAGCCCGAGCCAACAAATCAGCAAAATCCCTGGGGTACTTCTTCTCCAGGGAGAACAAAAGGTCATTCTTCTGAAGGCCGCCCTTCAGAGCATCCATTGCTACCGATTGGTCCAAATTTCAGACCTCCAGTGCTGCAACATTGAAGTAGTTGATGTAGGCCCGAATGGACTCCCCCTCCTTCTGCCTGATATTCATGAGGGACTCCGAGCCCTTCTGGGGGCGCCGACTGCTGACAAAATGGGCCACGAATTGGTGGCTCATTTGATCGAAGGAAAAGATGGTACCCGGCTTCAGCACCGAGTATCAGTTTCTCGCCGCTCCCTTCAAGGTGGATAGAAAGGCTCGACATAGAATGGTGTCGGGTGCACCATGAAGCAGCATCATCATCCGAAAGGCTTTCAGATGATCGACCGGGTCCGAAGTCCCATCGTAGCTTTCGAACTGGGGGAGTTTGAAGTTTAGCAGGATCAGTTCCTGCATGATCATTTGAGAAAAGGGAGGGTCAGTGCAAATATCCTCACCATAAGCGAGGGAGAGTGGCGGAGTTCTTCGATCCGTCGGTTCATCTCTTGGAGTCTCCGATCCAGGAAATCCTCTCGACTTCGGGTCTCGAGGGTCCTCTGGCAGAATGGGGGCAGGGATCTTCCCGAGGTGGAGTCGTGATCCAATTGAGTGCTCTCCACCCTCGGGTTCGTCTTCCCAGGAAAGACGGGACGGCTGGCCCAAGTGGCCCGCCCCACCGTCGGATTCTGGTGTTCCGGTGACACCCTTTCCAGGCGCACTGATGCTTGAGGCTGCTGCTGCTGCTGCATGGCCTGTACGGCCTACGTGAGGCTCTGACCTGCTGTGCCAGCAGATCAAATTGCTCCATGCCGACCGCCGTCGTCGGAGGAGGAGGAGGAGGCTGGGAAACTGGAGGTGAGGTCGGAGCCTGAGATCTAGCCACGGAGGTCGTGGATCGTCGTGTGGACGCCTTGCGGGGAGGCATCGGGCAAAGACCAAGTAAAGGAGGGAGGAGAGGCCGCCGGAAAGGATGCCCGAGGGTGGTCCCATTGAACGCCCCTTTAAGAACAAGGGTACTGCGAAGACACAGGCCCCTTTCTCTAGCGCCAATCCTGTTGGTACAAAAATCCGCTTACGTCGGAGAACCTGGAGCCGCGGTCGCTGCTGGGACCTGCAAAAGAAGTCTAAACTGGAGGTGGGGTTGCTCCGGTAAGACCTTCCGACGCTCAAGTCAGTTCTCTGCCTCAACAAGAATGGAATGCTCGAACGAAAATTTTAGCAGAGTTTCTAGGTAAAAATGAGAGCTTATGGAATAACGTATCTGGGGTTCTCCTTTTATAGATGGAGGGGGCAATAAATTGATAGCGATGCCTGTAACCGTCTGACAGTGGGCTGCCCATAGTCAGGGAAAGTTTGTTGCAGAGAGTAATGGGGTGGACCCGTGGCTATTATCGGGACGTGCCACGTGGAGTCTGCCACGAGGAGTGGAGCGGCGTCCATTGTCGTGACTTGCCAGAGGATAGAAGAATCATGCGGTATCCGTCGCAGGAAGTGGAGCAGGACCGTGGCCATTATTATGGCCTGCCAGGGGGTGATGGAGCCACGTGGGATCCATCGTAGGAGGTGGAGCAGGGTCGTGGAGTGATGGAGCCGCGTGGAATCTACCGCAGGGAATGGAGCAGAATCGTGGCTGTCACTGCGGTGCGCCAGGGGATGAAGGTCTGTCGGCTGAAGTCCGGCTAGAGTGTTTGGCGGAGAGAGGTAGTTAGCCATCTATCCGAGAGGAGCTCAGAATCCGACTTCGACAGGAGCTCGGATGGAGTCTTCCTTCAGTCATAGTCGGGGGTGGAGTCTGGCTCCCGTAGGGGTCTGGACGGGGTCTCCCTTACGGTTGAAGTTGGAGATGGAGCCCGGCTCCAGTAGGAGTCCGGGTGGAGTCTTCCTGCAATTAAAGTCAGGTGCGAAGTCCGACTCCTATGGGAGTCCGGATGGAGCTTACCAGCAGTTGGAGTTGGTGACGGAGCCCAGCTCCCGTGGGAGTCCGGGTGGAGTCTTCCTTGCGGTAGAAGTTGTGGATGGGGCTCGGCTCCCGTAGGAGTCTGGGCAGAGTCTCCCTTGCAGTTGAAGTTGGGGACGGAGCCCAGCTCCCATAGGAGTCCGGGCGGAGTCTTCCTGCAATTAAAGACAGGTGCGAAGTCTGACTCCCGTAGGAGTCCGGACGGAGCTTACCAGCAGTTGGAGTTGGGGGCGGAGCCCGGCTCCCGTAGGAGTCTGGGCGAAGTCTCCCTTGTGGTAGAAGTTATGGACGGGGCCTGGCTCCGTAGTAGTCCAGGCGGAGTCTCCCTTGCGGTTGAAGTTGGGGACGGAGCCCGGCTCTCGTAGGAGTCCAGGTGGAGTCTTCCAGCCGTTGGAGTTATGGATGGAGCCCGGCTCCCGTAGGAGTCCGGGCAGAATCTTCCTACAATTAAAGACAGGTGCGAAGTCTGGCTCCCATAGGAGTCCGGATGGAGCTTACCAGCAGTTGGAGTTGGGGGCGGAGCCCGGCTCCCGTAGGAGTCCGGGCGGAGTCTCCCTTGTGGTAGAAGTTGTGGACGGGGCCCGGCTCCCGTAGGAGTCCGGGTGGAGTCTCCCTTGCGGTTGAAGTTAGAGACAGAGTGCGGCTCCCGTAGGAGTCCGGGCGGAGTCTTCCAGCCGTTGGAGTTGTGGACGGAGCCCGGCTCCCGTAGGAGTCCGGGCGGAATCTTCCTGCAATTAAAGACAGGTGTGAACTCTGGCTCCCGTAGGAGTCTGGACGGAGCTTACCAGCAGTTGGAGTTGGGGGTGAAGCCCGGCTCCCGTAGGAGTCCGGGCGGAGTCTCCCTTGCGGTAGAAGTTGTGGACGGGGCCCGACTCCCGTAGGAGTCTGGGCAGAGTCTCCCTTGTGGTTGAAGTTGGGGACGGAGCCCGGCTCCCATAGGAGTTCGGACGGAGTCTTCCTTGCGGTAGAAGTTGTGGATGGGGCCCGGCTCCCGTAGGAGTCCGGGCGGAGTCTCCCTTGTGGTTGAAGTTGGGGACGGAGCCCGGCTCCGGTAGGAGTCCGGGCGGAGTCTTCCTGCCGTTGGAGTCGGAGGGGACCTGCAAGGGTCAATCCCGCTGAGAACTTCAGCTGAGGGTATTTTATACCCAACAAGTTTAATACTCAGAAGGACTCTTAGGCACCTCCTAAGACATCTAAAATACATTCGTAGAATAAAGGTTATGGAGAAAAATAGGATAGACCTTATCTAAAGGTGGTGCCAACTCCATCCATGCGCCATGTGGCTCATGCGCATGGATTTAAATCCACACGCCAAGAGAGAGACTCTTAGGCATGTGGTTCCCTGGTTTTTGGCACCCAACAGTAAGCCCAATTAAAACACTTCGAACCCACTTCAAGATCAAATCCAATTTGGCTCAAATTGGTTCTAAATTAGCCCAAATCGGAACTCGATTCGAATTCGATTCGAATCTAAATGCTAGGGTTTGCAACATGTGCTAGCATGTTCAACTTGCAAACATGGTTTAATCAAATTAAACCCATGAACAATTCCCTTTGTGTGTGACCCATTGGGTTCCATATCTAGCCAGCTGTGAGTCCAAGTGCAATTTAAACTAATTTGGTTAGAACACAATCTAGCCGATTTAGGTCAAATCAAGCTGAACCATTTTGATCAATCAGAACAGCTTTTAATTAATGATCGAATTAAACTCTTTAATTTGATCAAACTCACAAGACATGATTGACGTCTAGCAATGTATCATGTCTACTTGGTAGATATGGAATTTTGATAGAAATACCAAAAATACCCTTCAGTGAAAATTACCGTGCAACTTGATCTTACGATCATCCTGCATCCCGAATATAAGTTGGGTATGGAAAAATGTCAAACTCAATTTTATATTCATATTTCTCTTGATCAAATAATAATGATTCGATTTATAAAATATTAGAAACATTTCTAATTTTTTCATAATACTTTGATCAAAGTCTTCCTGAATCATTATTTGATTGAAGCAGATAGGATGCGATCTCCTCTTACTAGGAGCGATCGTTTCCATATTGACCTACTCACAACCTTCATAAGCAATCCATCATATCCAAAACATCCCGTACATGATTAAATCATGAATGAGTATGATCCAAAATATGGATTCATGCTTATAAGGTTCTATGGCAGTCTCAGTTCAAAAGATTTACATGCACAATTCCCACTATAAGAAAAAATCTGTTGACATGTAGATAAGACTCCATCAGATATTCTTTAATTGGATCAATTCAGTGAATTAATTCTCTAATGAACACTTACATCCTTATATTAGTGTCATACACAAGTAATTGTGAGATCAATTACCCTCTCTGCCGAGCATACACAGGATGTACCAGTCTTACCAGAAATATTGATCCCCTACTCAATATTCCATCAACTAGGAATATTTAAAATTAGAGTTTTAAGATTTTAGATCTCACTTGGTAGGATCCCATCATAACCCTAAAACCATAGCCCTAATTTATGGGGTTCATCAAAATAAGATGTAGCATATGATGAACTAAATGCCTTTATTTATTTAAAACATCAGTACATGAGTTGTCGGAAGATAAAAAATATCCATTTATTTCGATTGGCTTATAGGGCATATTCCTTTCACTATCTCCCCTCTTCATGTCCAAGAAGTTGGACGTTCATCTGGTGCAAGGAAAAGGTGTGGTGATGTCTGGAACAGGAAGGCTGCAGGACATCTTCGAGAGGCTGCTGCTCCAACTTCAGAAGGAGTTCTAAAGCACTTCTAAATCAGATAGAGATCTGATTTTTGGAGCATAGATTCATGAGGAGAAGTTGTTCTAGGTCCTGTCTGAGTGGATACCGGTAGAGGCCAGGTGCTTGCGTGGCTACATCAGAACTTTGGGATGTGCTGAGATCATCTACAGGATAATCAGATTACCCTTGAGGTATGTCTATACTTCTCATACTTTTAGATTTAATTTTAAATTTTAAATATCAGATAATAAAAGTAGATCTAACAGATATTAGATTTGAAATAGTGTAGGATAAAATTTTTAAATTATTCCACCCCAGATTTGATGAAATCTGGAAGATCCTACAAAGGAAAAAGGTGATTTTTCCTTCATTATTAGCATGCATTCACTTTCAAAACTTATTAAAAAAGAATTAGTTATCGATTTACCTAAATTAAATTTTGAAAAGGATAGAATTTATGATGCATGCCAACTAGGTAAACAAACAAAAGTCTCATTCAAATCTAAAAATATTGTTTCAACTTCTAGGCTATTAGAATTATTGCACAAGGATTTATTTAGACCCACTAGAACTATTAGTTTAGGTGAAAAATGTTATGGCTTTGTAATTATTGATGATTTCTCTCATTTTACATGGATTTTTTTTTGACACATAAGGATGAAACTTTTCATGTGTTCTCAAAATTTTATCGAAGAGTTACTAATGGAGATGGTTTTTCAATTCAAAATATTCGAAGTGATCATGGAATCAAATTTGAAAATTAAGATTTTAAAAAGTTTTGTGATGAAAAAGGTATTGACCATAATTTTCAGTACCAAGGACACTCCAATAAAATAGGATAGTAGAAAGAAAAAATAAAATCTCTGAAGAAATGGTCCGTACCATGCTATGTGAAAGCAATCTCTCAAGATATTTTTGAGCGGAAGTAATTAACACGGCATGTTATATTTTAAACCATGCTTTAATTAGACCAATCCTAAAGAAAGCACCCTATGAGCTTTGAAAAGGAAGAAAATCAAACATTGTATTCTTTCATGTTTTTGGTTGCTGATGTTTTATTTTGAGCAATGGTAAAGAGAGATTAGAAAAATTTGATGCAAAATTCGATGAAGCTATTTTTCTTGGTTACTCCTCTTCTAGCAAAGCTTTTAGAGTTTTCAACAAAAATACTTTAGTAGTAGAGGAGTCAATACAAGTTATTTTTGATGAGACTTATGATCTACCTTCAAAGAAGAGTGAAGGTATTGATGATGAAGATTCTCTTATAGAAGGGATGAAGGAGCTCACCCTAAAAGACTCAACAATCCAAAATGAAGAAGAACATGAAAACAAACAAGAGGATGAAGGTGAAGAACAATAAGAACAACCTCAAGGTACAAATGATCTATCCAAAGAATAAAGGTATGATCACAATCACCCCAAAGAACTAATCATTGGTGATCCTACACATGGAGTAAGAACTCGTTCTTCACTTAGAGATGCATACAATCATTTTGCATTTGTTTCTCATTTTGAATCTAAAATCATAGATGAAGCTGAAAAGATTATAATTAGATAAATACAATGCAAGAGAAACTTAATCAATTCAAAAGAAATAATGTATAGACTTTAGTATCAAGACCTAAAAATTATCCAGTAATTGGCACAAAATGGGTATATAGGAGTAAATTGGATGAACATAAAAATGTTATTAGGAATAAAGCAAGATTAGTTGTAAAGGGTTATAATCAAGAAGAGAAAATTGATTTTGATGAGATCTTTTCACCTGTTGCTAGATTAGAAGCAATCAGGCTTTTACTTGCATATGCATGCTTTATGAATTTTAAGTTATTCCAAATAGATGTCAAAGTACTTTTCTAAATGGTTATATTGCTGAAGAAGTATATATAGAACAATCTCCTGGTTTTGAAAATCATGCTTTTTCTAATCATGTTTTTAAATTAAACAAAGCTCTATATGGTTTAAAACAAGCACCTAGAGCTTGGTATGAAAGGTTAAGTAAATTCTTGCTTAATAATAGTTTTTCAAGAGAAAATATAGATACAACCCTTTTCATTATAAGAAATCATGATGATATCTTATTTTTACAAATATACATTGATGACATTATACTTGGATCTACTAATAAAACTCTTTGTTAAGATTTTGCTAAGCTCATGCAGGGAAAGTTCGAGATGAGCATGATGGGAGAACTTACATTTTTCTTCAGACTCCAAATCAAACAAACAAAGGAAGGGATCTTCATCACCCAAAGCAAGTACACAAGAGAACTACTCAAAAAATTTGAAATAGAGAGCTCCAAAGCAATTGGTACTCCCATGAGCCCATCATGTAAGTTTGACAAAGATGAAGGAGATAAAAATGTAGACTCAAAACTTTATAGAGGTATGATTGGTTCTTTACTGTATTTAACTGCTAGTAGACCAGATATTATGTTTAGTATTTGTTTATGTGTACGCTTTCAATCAAATCCAAAAGAATCACATTTAAATATAGTTAAAAGAATTTTTAAATATTTAAAAGGTATACAAACTCTGGGATTATGATATTCTAAGGACTCATCAATTGACTTAATAGGATATTCAGATGCCGATTTTGCTGGATGTAGGTTAGATAGAAAAAGTACTAGTGAAACTTACCAATTTTTAAGAGTTAACTTAATCTCTTGGTTTAGCAAGAAATAAAATTTGGTGGCACTGTCTACAGTCGAGGCCGAATACATTACAGCCGAAAGTTACTATGCTCAAATCTTGTGGATTAAGCAACAACTTGAGAACTTTGGCATCAAACTCGATGAAACTCTCATAAGATGTGATAACACTAGTGCTATTAATCTAACTAAAAACTTAATTCAGCATTCTAGATCAAAACATATTGAAATTAGATATAATTTCATAAGAGAACATGTCCAAAATAATAATATAATTTTTGATTATATTTATGCTGAAAAATAATTGGCTGACATCTTTACCAAGGTCTTAAGTGAAGATAAACTTTATGAAATTAGGAGAGAACTAGAAATCCTTGATCTATCAACTTAAATATCCTTCTGATTCCAAGTTTCTTTTTGCCAAAAATTTATTAAACCAAATTTTGAGCTCAATTCTGATCTCTCCTTTCTTAAAAGTTTAAAACTATCCTTCATATGATCAATCTCTCAAATAGACACCCTTCCCTCAATTTCAAATTTTTTTAAATTTTTTCATCATTTTTTTGAATTTTCCTAGCTTTGAGTCGACCCCTAGGGTCGACCTTAAGGTAAACTTATAATTTTCATTAAAACCCATCGGGCACTTTATTTTATTAGAAAATCTTTGTTTGTAAAGGAGCCGACCCTTTTTGTCTTTCGTCTTCCTCATCCCACCGAACAAAACATCCTCCTTCTCCACTCTCTCAATCGCAAAAATCTCTTAAAATCTCTCTTCCCATCGGGTTTCCCCCTTCAAATTACCCTTTTAGGAACTAAATCCCTCTTCCTTTTCTTCTTCGTTTGGATGGATTAAGCTTACCCTAGCTTCAAACTCTCTTCTCTAAATCGACTAGCTATCTCTCCAAAATCCTTGCTTTTCCTCTAAAATACTTTTCTCCACCTCTCATTAGGCCTTCTAAGCTATTTGCAAGTCTCTCTTGTCCGAAATGACTCCTAAATTGAAGCTACCGCAGAGAAAAAAGTCTGTTCGTAGGTTAGAAGAGAATGTGCACAGAAAAAGAATGGCAACCGAGCCCTCTCTTACTCCAACCCCAGCTTTAGATCCTGCTCCAACTTCTACACAGTCTCCACTCAGTCCAAGCAAGGTACCTCTCTCCAATCGAAAAGTGAAACTCAGGAAGAACATAAACTTTAGGTTTTTTGAAAAAGAAGGATTCTCTATTGGATTAAAATTTAAAAGTCATGGATGGGAGTTTTACTGTCTTTTGAAAGAAAATACTTATATGAATTTGGTCAGAGAATTCTATTTCAATTTAAGCTACTGCAATGGAACAGTAAAATCTTTAGTGAAAGGTGTTAACATTGTTCTTGATCCATTGCATTTGGGATAAATCTTGCACTTACCTTATGAATGTTATACTCATATGGAGCTCCCAATCAAAGAAGAAGGAATAAGTGTTATTTTAGGAAGAACATTTACTGAAAACTTAAATAAAGTAGAAGCAAAGATTCTTTTAGTAGCGATGAGACTTTTGCATCACATGGTTACCAAATTTTTAGTCCCTAGGAGTGGCGGCATGACCTCTTATCTAGTAGGGATATTTGCATCATGTACCATGTGATCATCGAGACCCCCTTGAACCTTCCTGCTTTGATGTTTGAGGCCATGAGAGAGACCTTGAATAGGTCTAAGGCTCACTTGCCTTATGGTATGGCACTCACCCTAGTCTTTAGGAGGTTCAGAGTCTGTTTTGAGAGGAAGGCAGTCACCAGATTATCATATTCTGACACCATCAATCACCACACATTGCATCGTATGGGCTTTTCAATTACTGATGGCGGTTGGTCGAAGGGTGTTGAGGAGAGAACAGAGGAGAGAGTAGAGGAGGAGGGACCGTCTTCACCTCCTCGTGATCACAGAGCATCTCCTGATATTCAATTCATGTCTGATCACGAGGCTGATCCCTCAGAGTCAGTGAGGAGGGAGGCTTCTATACCATAGTCTGGGAGCAAAGTAGATCCTTTAGAGATCAGACTTATAGATGATCAGATTGAGTTGATGTCCCAGCAGGTTATTTTTATTTTATCCCAGCAGTTTTCCACCTCAGCTTTTGCTCAGAGGATGACATCTCAGGCTGTTTCAGACCAGACTTTGATCCCTCATATCTCTACTATCTTTTAGATGCTTACAGCTCAGTCTGCACGCATAGAGGAGCTTGAGGGATATATTCTGAGACTGACAAGCAGAGTTTTAGATTTGCAGAGATAGGTATTAATTTTAGCCCATCCCTAGCTGCAAGAGAACATCATGGAGGTCTCTGACCTATCTGTTGAGGTGGCTAGGCTTTGAGGTATTTTGCAGAGTGGCTTTGATTTTTTGAGGAGAGAGATCAGGGGCTCCAGTGAGACTGTCTCTACTTAGATTGGTGCCTTAATGCAGTCCATGATGAGAGCTTTAGAATAATTGGACACCATCAGACTTTCTCTCCTAGCACAGTCCATAGCTTTCCAGGCTCCGGAGACTTCTTATCCTTCTACTCGTGCCGGTACTTCTATCTATGGCCGAGGCAGACGTGGTCGAGGACATACCCGTGGCCTTGATCTTGAGACTCCTCATCATATCTCTAACTCTTTTGATTCTGATGCCTCTAGCCATTACATCTATTAGATCTAGCATAGTTAGTCTTTTATGTCTAGGATCTAGCTTATGACCTTTGTATTGGTTGGCTAATTGACTCATGGATAGTTATATTTTTTGTTATCCATGACTTTTGTATGGCCTATGTACTTTGACTTGACTCGTATGTATTGTGACACATATATCACATTTTGGATATATATATATATATATTCTTTTATCTTATATGAATGTCTTTAGATTGATTTTTTTATGAATGGCCTCCATTGAAATATCTTAGTTCTGTGATATGAAAAATACCTCATATATGTGCGATGTAATATTATGAATGGCAATATCTTCTATATGAGCAAATTAAAATATCCTTTATAATTACTTTAGTGAGGGGAGTCTCTTTTATTTTTTCTTTAAAAAGCGGGAGTAATGATCTTAATTGATGTTGTCAAAAAGGGGAGTAGAGAAATAAAATCAAGCAATAAGCAAAATTATCTAAAATCGAGCAATAAGTAAAATTATCTAAAATCGAGCAATAAAAAAAATTGTCAAAGCAAATTTGTCAAAAGAAAATAATCTTATAAGTTATCTTAAAACTAATCTTCAAACTACTCACGATACTTACTATTCAAATAATTGGCTATAAGCATCTTCATAAATTTAAAATTTTTAATCAATGCTTTATATATGTTATATATTATATTTTGCTTTTACTCAAATATTTTGTCATCATCAAAAGGGAGAGATTGTTGCTCCTTGAATTGATTTTGATGATTACGAAATATTTGAGGGGGTTACTAATGATTTTGGCTTGGAAAAAGATTTATTATATTTCAGGGACAAAATTATAATTTTACTAAGTTCTGATTCGAAAGCCTCAAGAGCAAGAACAGAAGATTTATGATCTATTGGAGGTAATTTCATATTTTTTAGATATATATTTTGAGAGAAAATCAATTTTAAAGAAAAAAATCGACCCCTAGGGTCGATCCCTGTCAAATGGGCTGAATGGCATGCTATTTCTGGCTGGCACACCCAAAGGGAACGACTCTATAAGTCGACCTCTATTGCTGTGCAAGCCAAAGATACAGAACAGTAACTTTCTGTTCTGCGCCACAGAGGTTGACCCTATGAGTCGACCCCTGTGCCTGCGATGGAAAATTTTCATAACGACTAGTTTTTTAGCTCATTTTGGCCGCATTTAATGTTCATTTAATATACTCCAACAGCTCTAATCCTATCCAGATTACTCTCCACCATCTATTGAAAATATAAAGGTACTTAAAGGAGGGAAAAAGAAAGATTTTTCAAGCATTCATTTTAGCTCTAAATAAAAAATCCTCTTCAAGCTAAAGAAGCTTTCATTTCAAGTTTACCAACCCCTCGAGAGCTCATTCAAGTCTTCAACAACCTTGAGAAAAATCAGAAAAGCTTCTTCCTTATTGTGTAAAGTATATTTAAAGCTTTAATTTGCTCATTAAAGAAGTTAAACTTGTATTTCTATGTGATTAACTCTTATACTCTGCTTTTGTGTTGATCCATAGTTTTGGAAGGGTTCCAAAACTTAGAAAAGTTGGTCCGAACTTTGAATCAGATTGTGTTTGGATTGACTTGTACCCAAAAAATAAGTATTCTAGCTTGGGATAGCTAGAGTCAGAGGTACTGATGTTGTATTCTTGTTGAATACATTTTTAGTGAATTTAAATTTCCATCTAGGAGCTTGGAGAGTGGATGTAGGTGCATGGTTTATATCGAATCACTATAAATCTTGATTGTTTGTATTGTGCTTACTTTTTTTCTCTTTCTAAGTTTCTTTATTTTTTTGCATTCTTGCATCTCATTTATACATCTTGCTTAAATCACTTTCTACATATATCCTGCTTATTGTTATTTAATTCTTGTGGTTCTAAATTAATTTTAAAATTTTAAAAACTTAATTCACCCCCCCTCTTGGGTTGCATAGCTGGGCAACATGTTTCGACTCACAATCACATTATGATCTTATGAAAAATAGAAGTAGTATCCCATGGATTCTTTTGGATATCCTATAAAGTGGGCTATAATAGATCTATCCTCTAACTTATCCGCCATCTGTCTTTTGACATAGGCCAGACATCTCCAAGTTTTAAGATAACCTAGACTCAACTTCTTATCGAACCATATCTCATATGGTGTGGTAGGAACGAATTTTGATGGAACCCTATTCAACAAATGAATGGCCGTTAACAAGATATGTCCCCAAAGAAATAAGGATAGATCAGTGAAGCTCATCATGGATATAACCATATCCAATAGGGTCTTGTTCTTTCTTTCGGATACCCCGTTGAGCTGAGGTGTTTGAAGAGGGGTCCATTAAGAGACTATGCCATTGTCCTTAAGATATTTTAAAAATTTTCAAGTAAGGTATTCACCTCCTCGATCAGATTAAAGAACCTTAACGGATTTGTCCATCTGCTTTTCTACTTCATGCCTGAATTCTTTGAATTTTTCAAAGGCCTCAAATTTGTATTTCATGAGACTTGTAAAAAGTAGTAGTATCCATAGAGTCTACTCTTCACACCTTGACATATTTCTTTTTAAAGTAGTCACGTATCATATGATACCGCCATTCGATGTGCTTTAATTTTTGATGAGACCTTGGCTCCTTAGCAAGTGCTACGGCTCCATTGTTGTCACAGTAAAGTGGTATGGGATCTGATGTCATAACCCCAAGTTTTGCAACATATTTTTTGAACCAGAAGCCTTCCTTTATAGCATTCAAAGCATCGACATATTCAGCCTCCATGGTCGAATCTGCTATGATAGGTTGCTTGAAACTCTTTCAACTGACTGCACTATCATTGCAAACGAACACATATCCTAACGTAAATTTTTTATCATCAAGATTAAACATAAAGTCTGAATCAGTATACCCCTTGACTCGCAACTCAGAACCTCCTTCAAAGATCAAGAACAAATCTTTAGTTCTTCTCAAGTATTTAAGGATGTTCTTCACAGCTATCCAGTGCTCCTCGCTTGGATTCGACTGATACCTACTTGTGACACTCACAGCAAGGGTAATATCAGGTCGAGTACACAGTATGGCATACATGAGTCTCCCTATAGCTGAGGCATAAGAAATCCTACTCCCGCTGAACTTCCTCAGATATGATCGGATATATCATCTTGAAAAGATTAATACCATGCCTAAGAGGTAAAAATCTTTTTTTAAAATTTTTCATGCTGAACTCTTTATCACTTTCTTTATGTACAGCTTTTGTGACAGGCCTAACATCTTTTTAGATCTATCCCTATAGACTTTTATTTCAAGAATATAGGATGCTTCCTCTGGATCTTTCATGAAGAATTTCTTGGACAACCATCTTTTGACCATGGTAAATAATGAAATATCATTCTCAATGAGGAGAATATCATCCACGTACAAGACGAGAAATGTTATTGTACTCCCACTGATCTTTTTATGTACATAAGGTTTCTCTTCATGTTTGATAAAGTCAAATGATTTGATCACATCATCAAAGATGATTCCAACTCCGAGAAGCTTGCTTTAATTCGTATATGGATCTTTGTAGTTTGCAGACTCTACGATCACCATCACCCAATGTGAAATCCAAAAGCTGCTCCATATAGATATCTACTTCAAGATATCCATTCAGAAAAGTAATTTTTCATCCATCTGCTAGATTTCATAATCATAATAAGCTGCAATAGCAAGCAGAGTACAGATCGATTTCAGCATAGCTATGGATGAGAAGATTTTTTGATAGTCAATGCCCTCGCACTGACTATAAACTTTTGCCACAAGCCTAGCTTTATAGATCTCTACCTTATCATCGATACTTATTTTTCTTTTATAGATCCATTTATATCTAATGGGTACTATACCCTCAGGTGGATCCACTAAGGACCATACTTGATTCGAGTGCATCGAGTCAATTTCTGACTTCATATCATCTAACCATTTTTCAAAATCGACATCAGACATCACCTCGTTAAAGATATTAGGATCATCATCATGACCTTTATCTCCTATAAAAAAATATTTTCTTTACTTCCTTCGTAAGTATATGTATATACCTTTCAGGAGGTCGGGAGATCCTGCTAGATCTATGAGGTGGTAGAGGAACATCAACTACTGGCTCATGAATAATGGGCTCCTGAGGATCTATAGCTCTTTGCTTTTCAGAGATCTTCTTTTCGAGCTCAACTAACCTCCAACTGTCACCATCCTGGATAAACTATTTTTTTAAGAATATAATATTTCGACTCAAAATCATATTATAATCTTGTGAAAAGTAAAAGTAGTATCCCATTGATTCTTTTGGATACCCTATAAAATGAGCTATTACAGATCCATCCTCTAATTTATTAGCCATCTGTCTCTTGACAAAAGTCAGATATCTCCAAGTCTTAAGATAACCTAGACTCGGCTTCTTACCGTATCATATCTCATACAGTGTGATAGGAATGAATTTTGATGGAACCCTATTCAATAAGTGAATGGCAGTTAATAAGGTATGTCTCCAAAGATATAGGGGTAAATCAGTGAAGCTCATCATGGACCTGACCATATCTAATAGGGTCCTATTCCTCCTTTCGGATACTCCATTGAGCTGAGATATTTCGAAAGGAGTCCATTGAGAGACTATGCTATTGTCTTTAACATATCTCAAAAATTTTTGACTAAGGTATTCACCTCATTGATCAGATCGAAGAATCTTAATGGGTTTACCAGTTTATTTTTCTACTTTGCTTCTGAATTTTTTGAATTTTTCAGAGACTTCAGACTTGTGTTTTATCAGATATCCATACCCATACATAGACAGATTATCGGTAAAGATAATGAAGTAGCTGTAACCACCCCTGACCTACATATCAAATGGCTCACACATATTGATGTGTACTAGGATAAGTAACTTAGTAGCCCTTTCCCCATGTCCTACAAAGGGTAACTTGCCCATTTTTCTTTGAAGGAAAGATTCACAAGCTGGATATGGCTCTGGATGAAGAGGGCCAAGGATCCCATCTTTTTTCATTTTGTTTATCCTATCCTTTCCAATATAGCCTAATCTATGATGCCACAAGTAACTTCTAGTTAATTTCATCTCTGGATCTCTTTGACCTACAGTTACTATTTGCTCGTTCAAATGTACATTCGCATCAATATGCAAGTGATACAGACTGTGAATTAAAAGACCTCGTGCAATCAATTAATTTCATAAATAAATAGAATAAATTTTTTTATTAAAATTAAATTCAAAACCTTCCTGTGCTAGCACAGAGATGAAGATCAAATTCTGACTAGCTATAGGAACAAAATAAGTCTTTTAAATCTAATCTAAATCCTGATGGTAATTGAAGAGGATAAGTGTCAATGGCTTCTGCAGCAATTTTTGCTCTATTGCCAACCTGAGGGATCATGTTACCTTCTCTCAACCTCCTACTTTTTATTAGACCCTGCATTGAGGTACATATATGAGCACTCGAACCAGAGTCTAATACCCAACTAGAAGTAGAAGAAATTATAAAGTTAGATTCAATTATGAGTATACTTTCTAAATGTTTATCACTCCTTTTAGTCTTTAGGCTCTCCAGGTAGAGTGGACAGTTCCTTCTCCAGTGGCTTTCTGTATCATAGTGGAAATACTTTCTTTTTGCTTCAGCCTTCTTTGGAACATTCTTCTTAGGCTTGCTCTCTTTCTTCTATTTCTTAGTGGATTTAGTCTTCTTCTTCCAACTAGACTTTTTTTTGGAAGAAGTTTGCTCCACAGTGAGAATAGTATCCTTTGAACTCTTCAAGGTTCCTTCCGTAGTGACCAATATGTTGACTAGTTTGGGTATAGTGCAATCAAGTTTGTTCATATAAAAATTTATAATAAATTGATGATATGAACTCGTAAAGGATTGAAGGATCAAATTCATCTATAATTTCTTTTGCATATTAAATCTAAGCTTCCTAAGCTCTTTAATGTCCTAGTTTACTATCATACAATGCTCATGGATTGATTGCCCTTCGTGCATCTTCAAATTAAAGAATCTATTGGACACTTCGAAGCAATACAGTTTGACTCCACTCACCATACAACTCTTATAGATGAGTGATCATAGCCCTGGCAGTAGGCATATGCTCATGCTGACTTTGTAACTCATTTGACATAGATGCCAGCACATACAACTTAATCCGACTGTTTTCATCCATCCACTTTTCAAAAGCAGCTCTTTGCTCAACAGTAGGACGGTTTGGTAACACTATAGGTTTCTGATTGAGTACATGACCTAGTTTTTCTGAGGTCAAGACAACCCTGAGATTTCTTAGCCAGTCTTTATAATTTATTTTGGTCAAACGATTAGTTTCAAGGATGCGTGCTAGAGAGTTTGAGGCTGACATTGTTTAACTGCGAGAGTAGAGATTCAAGTTAGACTTTTGTACTTTAAAATTATATTTGCTTCTAGGGATTTTAAGATGCAAACAATGACTTCCATTAATTTTTTGGATCCCTCCACTCTTCGGATAGGAAATGAAAATCCTAACGTGATAATTGAATTTTCAGTGCGTGTTGCAGTCCCACTGATGTCATGTACCTCACCAAATAGTTATTGATAACATGCACACCTATGCGTGGATAACTCTTCACCCAGATGCATCTTTAAGCATGTTGCAGTGACTTAGTCTCTAAGTCATATGGGCTCACCTAGCAGTTATTGACCACACTTCTTAGTTAAGCCCGATCCACCATTCACAAACAGGTGCAAGGCCGTCATTGAGTCCCTCACGTAACAATTATTTGGCCCAACCCCATCCTTACCCTAGAGCAACTCTTTGCTAATAGAGTGATTGTATATTTTTGATGTAACTAAACCACTATAACCAGTCGAAAATAATCAACATCAGTAGCACGCCCGTACATCTACAATGGTGGAAGACCTATAGACTTAATATTTATGGAGAGATTTAGATTTAAGTCTTATCTAATCTATCATCATATGACTGATCTAATTGGCATGAGCTAAACCAAAATGCCAAGCAACCTTATTGAAGACTCAATCTTTCAAATTGACTAGGTAGTGGAGATCGATGGGGGTCCTCCCATTGCTTTTTTTAAACATCAATAAATTGGCCAGATCAGCTAATAGAACTAATTAAATAACCATCTTTCAATTATTTACCTTAGATACCAATAGATCAATTGGTCCAAATAGGTTAACTCAAGCAAATCATGCTCAAGCTATTAGGCCAAATTAGGTCCTTAGCTTAATCGATTCTACATACGGGATTCAATCGATTTGATCAACAACAATTGTATGATAATTTAACTTAATTGATCTAACTCTCATCAACACTTGACTTAATTTGATCAATTACTTAATCGAATTAAACCCATAATGTTCAAATCAAAAGCTCTAGATACAATTTAATTACATGATCTAATTTTTGATTCTTTCATAATCAAAATTTTTATTCATAAATATAAATTTTAGATTCTAAAACTAAATTTTAGATCTAAATACTTTGTATGAAAGATAAGTTTTAAATCATGAAACTAATTTTCAGATTTAACATACAAATATATATCTCATATATGCATATAAAATTCTGATCTAAACTAAGATTCAGATCATAATATGATATCATATATCATGAATCATATTGGAAATAATTTTATAACCTAAATATGCAATATATATCTCATATATGAATCATGAATTAGGTCAAATAAAATTTTAAGTTTATGCATGCATCTACTTATCACATGATTATGAACTAAAAACCATTCTAGAATAAAATTCAGATCTATGCATATTTGACATATCAACTATATATTCTAAAATTAAATCTAAAATAAATTTTAGATTCAAAATATTTATCTATACATCTCATATATCAAGAAAAAAATTAGATTTTAAAATATTTTTTAAAATATGTATGTCAATTTCAAGCATATGAAACTCGTGGCTCTGATATCATTGTTGGAATTTTTATGTCGGAGTATGAATGTATGTTTTAAATTTTTTTTTTCTAAACATGGCAGTAGAATAGAAGATTAAAACTTCTTTTAATCTATATTACATATGCATAAAATATAAACTATAAAGATCTACTTCATATACTGAAAATGAACATATACTGAAATTGAACATGTGATTGAATCATATATCTGTTTCATAATTTCTTTCTTCAAATCTAGATTTGAAAGAAAAGAGATTCTTTTTTAGTTGCACAAATACCCAATCTCTATGGATATCCACTCAAAATTAGTTTGGAATAGCTCTCTTAAAATTGATTTTTCTTCTCCAAGAAAAATTAGCTGACGAATCTGAACGAAACTTGGATTACAATCAACTCTTTGATCCTTTCCTTGATCTTATTCTTCTTTTATTTTTTTGCTTTTTCTTCTCTAGATTATGGAGCAACTAGGAACTACAAAGCATTAAATAAAAAAGACACCCAATAGCTCTTGGGCATGGAAGAAAGGGGATGCCCAAGCCTGGTGTGTTGATGCTCCAAGGGAGAAGAGAAGAGAGGGATATGGGACTCTCCTAAGGGGGCATGGGGCTACTATTGAAGTTCCTAGAGACCTTAGGGGAGGCTTCTTTAAATAGGTATAAGGTTTGAATCCTATTCAAAATCAAACAAGCACTTAATACAGATCCTACTTGCATTATGTTTCCTTATTCCTTTAGTTATTTAACTTCCTTTAGGAAACCAATTAGGTGCCAACTATTGGAGCCATTGCACCTACAAAATCACACCCCACTTTGCACCCATGGGATGCCCCATAAAGGATCCACAACCCTCTAATAGATGGATATGCCCAACTTGATCAAATCAAGTGGCACCCAATCAAAACTATCAAGGAAATTAATTAAAGACTTACACCCTTAATTCATTTGATCCAAAACCTTAGGCACCCCATGAATGAATCTAATTTATTTAAGTTATTAGTAGATAATTAAGTTTGAATTAATCTTATCAAATAAAAAATTCAAATGTAAAGAAAAAATTGGGTCCAACTATGTGCTGCAAGGTTATCCTGAATCCAATAGGATTTCTCTAAATCCAATTGAGACTTCATAAATTTAATTACTTATTTCAGATCTAATTCTTTTATTGTGTGATCCCATAAGTTTAGTTTTATCTGATAGTGAGATATACAATGATCTCTATTATTGTTTCATTAAAATCTTTGAAATGGATCGGAACAATTCCACTCTAACTCATCAAAGATTGTGATCTAGAGCAATCTTAGTGAGCTCTCACAATCTACCAGTGACACCTAGCAGTATGTAGTGGCAACCCAGTAGAACCGAAAATGAACCTCAAAGAGTAGTTAATATGTGATTCAGTCTCTCTATTGTGAGTTCCGACTAGATGGCAGGTCATGGATAAATCATCAAATCTCATCATCAGTCATATGATAAATTCGATCAGCTCAAGTCCAATTGTGAACTTTATAAAAAAAAAATTCTATCAAGCACACTGCTATGGGTATAGACTATCAGACTTAGCCTCTCAAATTTCATAGGACTATTTCTTTCTCTCAAGATCGATAGATCCCATCTTGATGCACATCCTACTCCTATAGTGGACCAACTATCACCAACATCCACTATAAGAGCTCATTGAGATCATGTTAATATGTCAATCAAAATCCAGCAATCTCACTATGAGTAGTCATACCATCTCAGATCAAAGAGCCATTCATACAACTACAGTATCGAGACAATCACTGACGATCGAGTAAAATTCAAGTGATCTTTCATATGGTCATACTTAGTACTAGTTGTTCTCTAACAACTATCCGTACTCATCGCTCAGTATCTCTACATTATAGATCAGAGACTCATCTACCTGAAAGAAATGATTTGTGCACCAATCTATCTGGATCGATCACTGTCCTCATGATGATACTATGATCGAAAGTATTTAAGAATAAATATATGTCTTTAATTCTCAACACTTTGAAATATGTATCGAAATGTTAATTTTATGGATGATTCAAGGATACAACACACTTGAATGAAAATAAACTTATCCTTTTATTGATCAAATCAGTGTATAAAGTTACAAAATTGTATTCCAGCAATATTACAACATGTCAGCCATATTGGCTTCTAGGATATACATCTAACATAAGGCTTCTCATCGTGAAAGGTCTCTTCCTGGTCTCTTACATGCACACAACAAAAAATAGATCCCTTTTTATTAGGCATGTAAGGAGGAGGGGAGAAGAGTCCTAGAAATCTTGGACTCTTCCAAGAGATATCGCACCCTCTCTGAATTCCATGAAAAAATATGCCCAAAAAAATATGGGATGCCCCTTCCTATATTTTTTTATGGTAAAACAATTCTCCAAGTTATTTTTTATATAAAAGATTCTTAAAATATTACACACATAAGGAGAAAAAAATAAGTTAGCCAAAAAGTTTTGTAGATAATGTCAAACATTATCTATATGGTATCCAATTCAAATTAGATTTGAGCATACCAAATAAAATCAAATTTTAACCAAATTTGGATGTAAAATAGAGAAGGGAAAGAACTCTTTGGCTTGAAAAAATCTCAAACAAAAACTATTTGTGCATAAGGAAATATGGCATCAAAAATTATAGCACAAGGGGAGGAAGAGTCCAATACAATATGGTCTCTTGATTTCCTAATTTGAATCCAAATCAAATCACATCTGGTTTAGCCCAAATAAAATAAATAAAATCTAATCTAATCAGTTTCATAAATCTTTAATCAAATTTTAAGCAAATTAGGAATTAATTGAACCAAAGTCCTGATCAAATCAGTGATAATTCTCTTTTAGCAATTAGGTCATCTCATAACCTAATCGGATCAAACCTAATTCAATTAGATTTTATTTAATCCTCTTTACTCAATCAAATTGAGCTAATCAATAATCTAATTACTAATTAATCTTTCATTAATTCACTAACATTTGATGAATAAATTTATTACAATTTTTATATAAGGTTAATCATCAATTGAATTGACTATTAAGCTCTTGAATGATTCTCAATCGTTGATCAGCCACATAATCAGTCAAAAATTATTTTTGAGTGTGATCCCATAGGTTCAAATCTAGATCAATAGCATAAAAATATATTTTTGAACCAATCGATGCCACTATCTAGCAATGGTGACCTGACATCCGGATATGTCGAATGATGGCGAAGCAACATTCAAAAATCTATTGACGTATAGTTATCGTATAATTCATCCCTTTGATCCTAATGCTCGAGGATGATCTAAAATTTAACTATCAATCCTAGATAAGTCATCGACATTGTATTTTAATCTTTCAAATCCATCACATGAATTATCTGAGCTCAAATTTTGCTAAATTAAAATACATTGATACATTAACTCTAACTAATTCAGAGGGATCAATTCCATCTTGACTCACATACTGACTTGATAAGTACTTGACTGCATATAGAAACCTTTTGTTACTGAATTAGAAACTCAATTAGTCTGACACCAAAGTATAGTGAGTCGCTTGCAAGTCACCGTGGTAATCTCAGGTCAGAAGGATACTTATACCCATACCCTTCGTGAGCTATCCTTGACTATAGAATCTCCATAGTTGGTCACATTCCGTGATGATGTACTCTTATATCTCACCTACATGCCATACCAGTATCTCCATACTATTTGGTTATGAGAACAACCAATGCATATGGTACACAATGACCTACACTTAATATCGCTATCGTCCTAGTAATAGCAAGTTATTTGGTTGCGAACCAATTTAAGAACTATATGATAAATCCTCTTTTATCGATCAAAGTAGTCCTAAGAACTTTATCACAATATAGGAGTTCGTTAGAAGATGTAATCTTATGATAAAAAAAGTCAAATAATTTTTATTATTTATTAATTTATATATATTTATAATTAGCATAATCATCAAACAATTAGCTTTAGGATATATTTTTCAACACAGATATGCATGCAAAAATTTTAAAAATTTAATCTAATAAAGATCACAATAGAATAAAAATTTTAAATCTAAATTCTCAACATTATTCTAGGATAACTATTCAGCATAACTTTTAACTGTTATGCTAGGACAACCTTATATCAAAATGATTTAAAAATTTAGATCAATAATTAGATCTAATCTAACTAGCATGCATAAAGAGATAACATCTCAAATAAAACATCAGGCATCAATATTAAATACAAGATTAAAGATCTAGAAGGGAATTTGAATTTATACCTTCATGTGAGTAGATCTTCATCGGGATCTGATGGCTCGTAGATATCTTCAAAATTCCATCATAATCACACAGTGACTAACCTCTATAAGTATCCATTGAGGCTAATTTGATCAAGAGCACTCGATCTCACTGAGGTGCTAGCTCTCTTGTAGAGATCACTTTTTGGATTGTCGAATCAGTTTGATCTTTTGATTCTCTTCTCAAAAAAATCAAATAGATCTATAAGAGAAATATGAAATCAAATCAAATCTATTTTTTCTTTACTTTTCTCTTTTTAATAAAAAAATCAAGATTTATTGAAGATAAGAGATCTAATCTCTTTCTTCTTCCTTTCTTGTCCAATCCTTGGACTAGATCTAAAGAAAAGGGAGAGAAAAATATTGTGTCCATCTCATGGACGAATAAGAAGAGAAAAATCAGGTTAAATATGATTTTATTCATACCCAACTTTTGGACATCTTTTGAGGAGAAGGAGAAGGGGACATGTCCAACTTTTGGACAAAGAGAGAGAGAAGAGATTATCTTCAATAACCAGCCTTTGGTTATAAAAAAGAAAAGATGAGAAGGGAGAAGAGGCATCCCATGCAAAACTAATGCCCACCTTGATCTCACGCCTATCCTTTTGGCATGCCCTCCTTGGTCTCTTGTGCCCACAATATTTGATCCTATCAACTAGGAGGAGGTGCCCCATATCCCCATAATTTAAACATAAGAGGCTAGGGTTTTTTAGGATGAGAGTTTAAGGGGAATTAAAACTCTTCATGCCACCCACTCCCTCCTAATTTTTCTCCTTGCCCTACCTTTCTCTACATGAAAACTTTCCATGCTAAAAAGGCCTAGGATGTCCCTCTTTCTTGTGCATGAGTCTTCTCATGGATTAGATCAAAGGGTGGTTAAAATCCAAATAGAGATAAGATTCCAACTTACTTTGGATTTCATCATAAATCAAGTCCAATCCTATTAGACTAATGAAACTCCATCCAAGTCAAATTAAAATCATATCTAATCAAATTAAATTTGATTTAATTTGATTAGTATCCAATCCAAATCATATATTGCTAAAGATTAGGTCAAACCTAATCTAGATAGGTTTGGGTCTAGTATCTATTAAATCTAATCCCATTAGATTAATGAAACATAGTTTGAGTCAAACTCTAAATACATCTAATCATATTAAATCAATTTAATTTGATTAGGATCAAATTTAAATATTTGATTAAATCAAATAATATGCAACAATTATAATTTAGTCCTCTTATAACTTACTAACTCTTAGCAAGTCTCTTATATAACTTTTATATTTAAGTTCAATGATCAATCAAATTGATAATTGAGACTACTTATGATTTTATGATTCAAAATAATGATTTTACAATCCAATCAGTCAAGACCTCTTTTATGTGTGACCCCATAGCTTCTATTCTATATGGTAGTGAAAAATATTTTGATCTCCATCAAAATATCATTGAAACTATTTTCAATAGATTGAAACAATTCTAACTCATCAATCAAGAATTATTGATCATCCAAATAATTATCGTTAGTCCCATAATCCATTAGTGACATCTAACATCATGTAGTGGTAATCCAACAAAACAGAAAGATGAATCTCTAGGTGTAGTTACCATGTGATTCAGTTCTTCTATCGTGAGTTCTGATAAGATGGAGGTTATGAAAAACTCATCATACCCTATCGTCTATTATATGTAAGATTAATTCGACTTGAATTTATTTATGAAATCTGATGAAAACTCTTTTTCATCATTCATTCTATCCTAATCAAGGTCTTCAAAACTCAATTTTATAAATCTCATAGGACTACTCCTTAACTACTAAGATCGATAGATTCTATCTAGGTGCACATCCTATTCTTATAATGAACCTACTATAGCCAACATATACCTCAAAGCTTCATATGGTTAGAAGATCAAGTTATGGTATAGTTAAACTATAGCAACCTCATTGTGAACAGTCGAGACACCATAGATCTAAAACTAGCCACACCACTACAGCTTCAAAAAAATTATTGATGAGTGAGTAGACATCCAAGTGGCTTCTCGTATTAATCATGCTTAGTATCTTTGTTCTCTAACAAACACCTGCACTCTCACTCCAGCATTGCCACACTATAGACTCGAGACTTGTCTATCCTAAGAAAAGCGATCCGTACATCAATCTTACCAGAATAATCACTATTCTCATAATAATCCTTCAATCTGGAGTAATTTGAACCTATGGCATGAGTTGAAAAAATTGCTTAATAGTGACCAATAGCTTTGGCTATACCTCCTATGGAGGAGGAGCCCTCCAATGCCTTAGTCAAATATAGCTATTAGGGAATAGGAGGAGGTATGAAAGGGGCAAAGAGGTAGAATATGATAGAACTTTTTTGGAGGGTCTCTTGGAAATGCCACATATGAACTAGGGCTGGCACTTATCATCGAATAGTTCAAGATTGTACATTGGTCGATATGGTAACAATTGACATATCTCACCTAGGAATCACACTCATACTTCTTGATGCCAAAATTTGCTTGGGTATCACATCTGTTGGGAAATGGTTCGCCATCACACCCAGTTATTTCCAACTAGGAGGAGAGTTTGAAATATAAAGGACTCTCTATGTGTTGCCCAGATGTAGCAACCCAAGAGGGGAGAGGAATTAGACTTCTTAAAAATTTACAACAATTATGTGCACTATTTTCAATTTAAGTGTGAGAATGTAGTGTATGCAATGAAATTTAGTAGAAATAACTAAGATGAATAGAGTAATAAAATAAAAGTAGGCATAAATATAATCATACAAAATTTATAGTGTTTCGATATCAAACTTAACACATACATCCACTTTCCAAGATCTTTTGCTTAAGAATTCCAACTATAATTGCTTAAGATTATAATTTGACTGTTTTAACTCAGGCTCATAATTAATCCTGTTAATTTTCCATAAGTAATCAGCCAAAATATTTTTCTAACTAAGTCACCCCTATGTTAGATGTATGCCCTATAAGTCAAGTTGGCCGACACATATAACCTTTTTAGTGGCATGTTTATAATTAAATAAAATAAATAAAATTATTTTTTCATTCATGTAGAGTCATGTGTCCATGAATCGGCTAAGAAATTAATAGGATGATGAGACATATTCTTAAGAGTTGAGAATTTGGGACATGTGTCATTGATGATTAATTCTTAAATACTTTCGATCGATGGATCATCATGAGGATAGTGATTGATCCAATTAGATTGATGCATGGATCAATTTTCTCTAGATAGAAGAGTCTCAAATCTATAATACGAGAATACTGGAGCGAGAGTGCAGGTAATTATTAGAGAACAATGATATCGAGCATGATCGATATGAATAGTCACATGGATATCTATCCACTTGTCAGTAATATACTAGATGCTACAGTGGTATGAGTAGTCCTCAGACCTATAGTGCCTTGGCTGCTCACAGTGGGGTTGCTATAGTTTGACTACACATAAACATGATCTCCAGCCATATGGGTCCTTCTAGCGAATGTTGGTTGTAGTAGGTCCACTATAGAAGTAGGGTGCATACCTAGATGAGATCTATCGATCTTGATAGATAAAGAGTAGTCCTATGTTATTTATGAGACTGAGTTCGAAAGACCATCGTCATAGCAGAGTAAATGATGGAAAAGAATTTCTATAGGATTTCACTTATGAACTCAAGTCAATTGAATATTACATATGATAAGTGATGAGGTTTGATGAGTTATTCATGACCTCTGACTTATCGGGACTCACAATAGAACCATTGAATTACATGGTAACTGCACCTAGAGGTTCAATATTTTATTTTACTAGATTACCACTACATACTGCTAGGTGTCACTGGTGGATTGTGAGACTCGTCGAGCATCATCTTAATGATCGATGACCCTTGATGGATGGAATTAAATTATTCCAATCCATCGAAAGGAGTTTTGATGATATTGTGATAGAGATCATAGTATATCTTATTATCAGACAGTATAGAATCTATAGGATCACACATAAAAGAAGCCTTTATTCAATCAGATGGTCGATCTGTGATTATGAATCACAAAGGGATCTAATTATCAATATGATTAATGATTGATTCAATGCAATTATTGTAATTATCAAACTTACTAAGTGTTAGTAAGTTATAGAAGGATTAATTTATAATTAGATTATTAATTGACTTAATTTGATTGAGTAATGGAGCTAAAATCAAGTCTAATTAAATTGGATTCAATTTAGATTGATTTTAGATTGATTAGATCAAGCCTAATTGAGTTATAAGATAATCCAATGGTAAGAGAGATCAATTCCTAATTAGATTAGGATTTGGGTGCCATTTAATTTCTCATTAGATTTGGATTTAATCTAGAAAGATTGGGTTCATCATTGGATTAGGATTTTAATCTCTTGCGATCCAATCAAAATCTAATTGGACTAAGATTTGACTTGGTTTAAACTAGACACAAAAGGAAAGCCCAAGTAGTTTGGGATTCCTCCTCTCCCTTGTGCCATATGAAGCCCCACACCACTTGGATTCCTTATGCCATAAGAAGCCATGTTACAAGGTTTTGCATGAAGGATTTTCATGCTAAAAAGCCACACCCCAAAGCCACGCTCAATCTTTTCTCAATATCACAATAATAGGAGGAGGCATCCAAGAGTTGGATGCCCCCAAAACTTCTTCAAAACCTAGTCTAATTCCTATACAAAAAAAGTTTTTAATAAGAAAATTAAAATAAAATTAGATCTTCTTGGCATGAGAAATGGAGAAGAAGAAGGTCTTCCTCATAGAGATGAGAAAGGAAGAAGAGTCTTCTTTATGAGCATGAATTTGAGCGAAGAAAAATTTCTCTTAGAGGCATGAAAAAGAAGAGAAAGGGTTCTCTTGTACATGGAAGAAAAGAAAAGAAAGAGTTTTTCTCTGGATCTCAAGTGTAGGGTTCTCATGCATGTGATGTTGAGTTTATCTTTGTATATGAATTATTGATTAATGAATAATAGTTATTCAGATATTTTTCATCATAAAGTTGCATCTTCCTTAAACTCTGGTATTGTGATGAAGTCCTTAGAATTATATTAATGTATGATAAAGAGAGAATTTATCATATAGTTCTTAAATATGTTCACGACCAAATGATACATCATTACAGGACGATGATATTTATCGAGTGGAGATCATTGTGTGCCATATGAGTTGGTTGTCCTCTTAACCAAGGAGTGTGGTGAAAATGGTATAGCATATAGGTGAGATGTAAAAGTACATCGTCACTGAATAAGTGACTCACCTATTGAGTGTTCTACTATCAAGAGCTGCTCGCAAACCACATGAGTATAAGTGTCCTTCAGACCTAAGATCACCATAGTGACTTATAAGCAACTCACTATTCTTTGGTACTGGACTATCTGAATTTTTAATGCAGTGACAGAAAGTTATTGGGTACAGTCAAGTACTTATGAAGTCTGTGTATAAATCAAGATGGAATTGACCCCTTTGGATTATTGGAGTTAATGTATAGCTATATTTCAATTTAGTAAAGCATTGGTCAGGATAATCTATGAGATAGATTTGAAAGATTGAAATACAATATGGATGAAGCAATCTCGGTTGACTGTTAACCTGAGACCATCCTAGAGTATTCAGGATCAAAAAGATGAATTATACGATAACCATGTGCATAGGTTCTGAAATATTTTTTTACGATAATTTGACCTATCTAGATGTCAAAAACTATTGCTAGATGGTATCTCGATTAGTGCAGGAATTGGTTCTTGTGCTACCGACTTAGTGTTTGAACCTATAGAGTTACACACACAAGTCAGACATTGTAGAAAAATATTGGCCTATGTTTATATGTTCAATTTAAAAATATTTGATTTGATTGAATATATAAACTAACTTGATTAAGAATTAAGTTATAGATCAAACAAAATTGAAGAGTTAACTATGTCTGACTAGCACTACACATGAGGTGCAAGTTTGATTTTGGGGATGAACAATTTTTGATCTATGATCCATAGAGTATATGAAAGATTAAATTTAAGTACCAATTAATTTTAGATTAGATTTAAATTAATTAAGCTTAATTGGGTCTAAAATTTCAAGTTAGATTTGGTACAAAAGTTCTAAAGAGTTTGGGATTGACAGCCTTTCAAAATTATTTCGAACCAGCTTTGAATTGGATTCGAATTGGACCTATTTTGGATGAGATATAAGAAATCCTACTTGAACTAGGAATCTCCTCTCTTATTAGCCAACCAACATCTGAAATCTTACTTATTGTGGACGTCCCATGTGGGTGTGAGAATGGGTGCAATATGGATGCCATTTATGATGGCAATTGTATCTCATGTAGGAATCCTTTAATGATATTGGAGTAATTCAAAATATGTTTGAGTTAGGAGTCGTATACTTATTAGGTCATGAGAATCATCTATAAATAGAGAGAATCTCTACCTATGGATGCATAGCAAATAAATCATTAAGAGAAGAGAAAAAGAGAGAGAGAGACATGAGAAGAGGGAGCACCTACCTTCCTCTCCTTGGCGTCTCCCCTTGGTGCTGCTCCCTGTTCCTTACCGTGGACCCATCTTAGGTGTTGTTGGGTATAAAATACCCTTAGCCGAAGTTCTCAGTAGGATTGACCCTTGCAGGTCCCCTCCGACTTTCGACTATAGGTGGACTCCGCCCGGATTCCTATGGGAGTCGGGCTCCGTCCTCGACTCCAACGGCTGCAGACAGACTTCGCCCGGACTCCTACGGGAGCCGGACTCCGCCCATGACTTCAACTGCAAGTGGACTCCGCCTGGACTCCTACGGGAGCCGGGCTCCATCTCCAACTTCAACCGCTGGTAAGCTTCGTCCGGACTCCTACTGGAGCCGGACTTCGCCCTTGACTTTAATTGCAGGAAGACTCCGCCCGGATTCCTACGGGAGTCGGACTCCATCCTCGACTCCAACAGCTGTAGACAGACTTCGCTCGGACTCCTACGGGAGCCGGACTCCGCCCACGACTTCAACTGCAAGTGGACTCCGCTCGGACTCCTACGGGAGCCAGGCTCTGTCCCCAACTTCAACTGCTGGTAAGCTTCATCCGGACTCCTACGGGAGCCGGACTTCGCCCTTGACTTTAATTGCAGGAAGACTCCGCCCGGATTCCTACGGGAGCCGGGCTCCGTCCTCGACTCCAACGACTGCAGACAGATTTCGCCCAGACTCCTACGGGAGTCGGACTCCGCCCACGACTTCAACTGCGAGTGGACTCCGCCCGGACTCCTATGGTAGTCGGGCTCCATCCCCAACTTCAACTGCTGGTAAGCTCCGTCCCGACTCCTACAGGAGCCAGACTTCGCCTCTGACTTTAATTGCAGGAAGACTCCACCCAAATTCCTACGGGAGCCGAGCTCCATCTTCGACTCCAACGGCTGCAGACAGACTCCGCCCGGACTCCTGCAGGAGCCGGGCTCCTTCCCCAACTTCAACTGCTGGTAAGCTCTGTCCGGACTCCTATGGGAGCCGGACTTCGCCCCTGATTTTAATTACAGGAGACTCCGCCCAGATTTCTACAGGAGCCGGGCTCCGTCCTCGATTCCAACGGCTGCAGACAGACATCGCCCAGACTCCTACGGAGTCGGACTCCGCCCATGACTTCAACTGCGAGTGGACTCTGCCTGGACTCCTACGGAGCCGGCTCCATCCCCAACTTCAACTGCTGGTAAGCTCCGTCCGGACTCCTACGGGAGTCGGACTTCGCCCCTCCTCGACTCCAACGACTGCAGACAGGCTTCGCCCGGACTCCTACGGGAGCCGGACTCCGCCCACGACTTCAACTGCGAGTGGACTCCGCCCGGACTCCTACGGGAGCCGGGCTCCATCCCCAACTTCAACTGCTGGTAAGCTCCGTCCGGACTCCTATGGGAGCCGGACTTCGCTCCTGACTTTAATTGCAGGAAGACTCCGCCCGGATTCCTACGGGAGCTGGGCTCATCCTCGACTCCAACAGCTACAGACAGACTCCACCCAGATTCCTACGGGAGCCGGGCTCCATCCTCGACTCCAACGGCTGTAGACAGACTTCGTCCGGACTCCTACGGAAGCGGACTCTGCCCATGACTTCAACTGCAAGTGGACTCCGCCCAGACTCCTACGGGAGTCAGGCTCCATCCCCAACTTCAACCGCTGGTAAGCTTCATCTGGACTCCTTCGGGAGCCGAACTTCACCCCTGACTTTAATTACAGGAAGACTCTGCCCGGATTCCTATGGGAGCCGGGCTCCGTCCTCGACTCCAACGGCTGCAGACAGACTTCGCCCGGACTCCTACGGGAGTCGGACTCCACCCATGACTTCAACTGCAAGTGGACTCTGCCCGGTCTCCTATGGGAGCCGGGCTCCATCCCCAACTTCAATCGCTGGTAAGCTTCGTCCGGACTCCTACAGGAGCCGGACTTCGCCCCTGACTTTAATTGCAGGAAGACTCCATCCAGATTTCTACGGGAGCTGGGCTCCGTCCTCGACTCCAACGGCTGCAGACAGACTTCGCCCGGACTCCTACGGGAGCCAGACTCCACCCATGACTTCAACTGTGAGTGGACTCTGCCCGGACTCCTACGGGAGCCGGGCTCCGTCCCCAACTTCAACTGCTGGTAAGCTCTGTCTGGACTCCTACGGGAGCCAGACTTCGCCCCTGATTTTAATTACAGGAAGACTCCGCCCGAATTCCTACAGGAGCCGGGCTCCGTCCTCGACTCCAATGGCTGCAGACAGACTTCACCCGGACTCCTACGGGAGCCGGGCCTCATCCTCGATTTCAGCTGTCAGTGAGCTGCGTCCGGACTCCTAAGGGAGCTGGACTCCGCCCACGACTCCAACCGCAAGAAAACTCTGCCCAGACCCCCATGGGAGCCGGACTCCACCCCCGGCTGTGACTGAAGGAAGACTCCATCCGAACTCCTACGAAAGCTGGATTCCGAACTCCTCTCGGACAGATGGCTAACTACCTCTCCCTGCCAAACACACCTACCGAACTTCAGCCGGCAGACCTTCACCCCCTGGTGCACCGTAGTAATAGCCACGATTCTGCTCCATTCCCTGCGGCAGATTCCATGCAGCTCCATCACTCCACGACCCTGCTCCACCTCCTGCGACGAATTCCACACAGCTCCATCACTCCCTGGCAGGCCGTAATAATGACCACGGTCCTGCTCCACTTCCTGCGACGGATACCGCATGATTCTTCTGTCCTCTGGCAAGTCACGACAACGGATGCCGCTCTGCTCCTCATGGCAGACTCCATGTGGCACGCCCCGATAATAGCCACGGGTCCACCCCACTACTCTCCGCAACAAACTTCTCTTGACTATGGGCGGCCCACTGCCAGACGGTTACAGGCATCACCATCAGTTTGTTGCCCCCTCCGCCTATAAAAGGAGGAACCTCAGATACGTTATTCTATAAGCTCTCATTTTTACCTAGAAACTCTGCTAAAATTTTCGTTCGAGCACTCCATTCTTGTTGAGGCAGAGAACTGACTTGAGCGTCGGACGGTCTTGCCGGAGCAACCCCACCTCCGGTTTAGACTTCTTTTGCAGGTCCCGACGGCGACTGCGACTCCAGCTTCTCCGACGTAAGCGGATTTTTGCACCAACAGGATTGGCGCTAGAGGAAGGGTCCTGTGTCTTCGCAATACCCTTATTCTTAAAGGGGCGCTCAATGGAACCACCCCCGAGCATCTTTTCCGATGTCCTCTCCTCCCTTCTCTACTTGGTCTTTGCCCGATGCCTCCCCGCAAGGCATCCACACGACGATCCACGGCCTCTGCGGCCAGAACTCAGGCTCCAGCCTCACCTCCAGTTTCCCAGCCTCCTCCTCCTCCTCTGGCGACGACGGTCGGTGCGGAGTAATTTGATTTGCTGGCGCAGCAGGTCAGAGGCCTCACTGAGGCCGTGCAGGCCATACAGCAGCAGCCGCAGGCATCAGTGCGCCTGGAAAGGGTATCACCGGAATGCCAGAATCCGGCAGTGGGGCGGGCCAGTTGGGCCAGCCACCCCATCTTTCTCGGAAAGACGAACCCGAGGGTGGAGAGCCCTCAATCGGATCATGACTCTACCCCTGAAAGATCCCTGCCCCCATTCCGCCAGAGGACCCTCGAGACCCGGAGTTGAGAGGATTTCCTAGACCGGAGGTTCCAAGAAATGAACCGGCAAATCGAAGAACTCCGCCACCCTCCCCCCGCTTATGGTGAGGATATTTGCACTGACCCCCCCCTTTTTTCAAATGATCATGCAGGAACCGATCCCGCCAAACTTCAAACTCCCTCAGTTCGAAAGCTACAACGGGACTTCGGACCCGGTCAATCATCTGGAAGCCTTCCGGATGATGATGCTGCTACATGGCGCACCCGACGCCATCTTGTGCCGGGCCTTCCCATCCACCTTGAAGGGAGCGGCGAGAAACTGGTACTTGGTGCTAAAGCTGGGTACCATCTTTTCCTTCGATCAGTTGAGCCACCAATTCGTGGCCCATTTTGTCAGCAACTGGCACCTCCGAAAGGGCTCGGAATCCCTCATGAATATCAGGCAGAGGGAGGGGGAGTCCATTCAGGCCTACATCAACCGCTTCAATGTCACAGTGCTGGAGGTCCAAAATTTGGACCAATCGGTAGCAATGGCGCTCTGAAGGGCGGCTTTCAGAAGAATGACCTTTTGTTCTCCCTGTAGAAGAAGTACCCCAGGGATTTTGCTGATTTGTTGGCTCGGGCGGAAGGGTATGCCCGAGTGGAAGAAGCCTTCAAAATGAAGGATGAGAAGACCACGAGAGAGCGGCAGGCGGGAGACTCGAGTAAGCCCGCAGTCAAAAAAAGGTCGAGAGAAGCTCGGCCGCGTTCTCGATCCCCTCTTGGGCACAAGCGTGCCCATACTCTATCCCGGGTACGTAGGCAAAGAAGTTCGGATAGCGGGGTTCGGCGGGGTTCTCCACCGAAAAGATTCCGCAACTACGCCCCCCTCAATGGCTCGAAGACCCAGGTACTGATGGAGGTCAGGGAGCAGCTCCCTAGGCCAGAGAGGATGCGCACACACCCCGAGAAGTGCAACCCCAACAAGTTCTGTCTCTACCACTGCGACTACGGCCACGACACGGAGGAATGTATCCAGCTCCGAGACGAGATCGAGGAGCTCATCCGACGAGGTCGACTCGACAGGTTCATCCGACGTCGGCCTGAGGGTAGAGAAGATCGGCCACGGGCCCTACCGCAACCTGAACCATCAAGGAGGGAGGAGCAGCCCGGGGATCGACCTCCAATCGGGACCATCGACTCCATCACCGGAGGGCCTCAAGGAGGAGCAGACCTTCCACGACCATGGAACTCGGAAAACCGGTAAATGTATCACTTACGACTTTGCCCTGAATCTAAATTCCTTTCGACTTTGCATGTTCTTCCCATTTGGCATGGATTCGTTACGACTGGGGATAACCCCTTCAAACAGTAAAAACAAGGTCATGTTAGGAACAGGAGGAGAACCTCATCCTAACATAAATAAAATGAATGCCCGATTCTTTTAGACCGGATGGGGGGAGAGGCCTTACAACGCCTGAATGCGCCCCCACAGCCATGTCAGGAACAAGAGGAGAACCTCATCCTGGCATGAGCAAAGTCAAAGGCCCAATTCTTTTAGACCGGATGGGGGGAGAGGCCTTACAATGCCCGAATGCGCCCCCACAGTCATGTCAGGAACAGGAGGAGAACCTTGTCCTGGCATGAGCAAAGTCAAAGGCCCGGTTCTTTTAGATCGGATGGGGGGAGAGGCCTTACAATGCCCGAATGCGCCCCCACAGCCATGTCAAGAATAGGAGGAGAACCTCATCCTGGCATGAGCAAATTCAAAGGCCCGGTTGTTTTAGATCGGATGGGGGGAGAGGCCTTACAACGCCCTAATGCGCCCCCATAGCCATGTCAGGAACAGGAGGAGAACCTCGTCCTGACATGAGCAAAGTCGAAGGTCCGATTCTTTTAGACCGGATGGGGGGAGAGGCCTTACAACACCCTAATGTGCCCCCACAGCCATGTCAGGAACAAGAGGAGAACCTCGTCCTGACATGAGCAAAGTCGAAGGCCCGGTTCTTTTAGACTGGATGGGGGGAGAGGCCTTACAACGCCCTAATGCGCCCCCACAGCCATGTCAGGAACAGGAGGAGAACCTCGTCCTGACATGAGCAAAGTTGAAGGCCCTGTTTTTTTAGACCGGATGGGGGGAGAGGCCCTTGCGATGGCCCTAATGTGCCCCCGCGGCCCCATTGGGAACAGGAGGAAAACCTCATCCTAACCTGAGCTGAAATCGACTACATCAGGAATGGAAGGAGAACCTCGTCCTGACGGTGATGAAACCCGGCTATCCAACAAGATCGGATGAAGGGGAAAGGCCCCTCAGCGGCACCTCCACACTCCTACGCAACCCCACGAAAGGCAAGGGGAGGACCCTCACTCCGAAAGGAGGGGAAAATTAAAAAGGAAAGCGACGAACTACATCAGAAACTGATGAAAGACAAACTACGCCAAGGACATAAGGAACCTCGTCTTAACAAAGACGAAAAGTTCTTACCAGGCACCCCCGGCCTCTAAAAGGGCCCTCGACATAGGTCAAGAAAATAGCGACACCTTCAGGGTAATGCGGAGATCGGACCACCAAGCTCGAGCCTACGACCATGGACGATGAGGAAAGTAAATCAGCATGTCGATGACTGGGCACCTCCAAATGACGTCAATATCGGACAAGTCAAAAGACAAAAGAAGTTTGGCGGGCGATAATTTAATACAATACGTGGACGAGGTAACACAAAATCCTCTTTTCATTCTATTTGCGAAATATACACCACGAAGCCCAGAGGGCCAAAGGAAGAAAAGCAAAATGACAAAAGCGAGACAAAACAACAAATGAGAAAATGTATACATGGAAAGATGGAAGGCCAAAAAGAGCCCTAGGGAAACTCTGCTCCTTCCGACCTAGAATTATCTGCTCCACCCCTCATTCAGGACTGCCTCAGATTTTCAACATCTTCTTCTAGCTCTCTTTTTTTTAGCAGCACATCCTGGAGTGCCTGACGAAGTCGCTGGCTTTCGTTCTCCGCCTCTCGATGCCTCTTTCTCAGGACCTCAGATTCCGCCTCCGCGTCCGTGACGGCCTGCTGCTCGTACGCCAGCTGGATCTTCAATTGCTGCAGCTCAGTCGTCCTCTCCCCGAGGGCGACAGAAAGCCCTTCGGCAATTTCCCTTAGGGACTGGAGTTCGTTGGAATCCCGAGAAGAAGCGAGCTGAGCCCTATCTGCTAGCTGCCTTTGAAGACGGGCGACTTCGTCAGTCGCCACCCTGAGTCTCCCTTTATATTCATCCACCTGCCTGCGCCAACCGGCCTGATGCACGTCGTGGCTCACCTCGACATCCTGAAGCTGCTGCTGAAGGTCAGAGACCTTCTTCGACCACTCCCGATCGCCGTCGGCCCGGGCCAAGAGCCGGGACAAACTTCCCTCCAGCTGGCCAATCCTCTCCTGCGCAGCTGACAGTTCCACCCTGAGAGAACTGATCTTGGCAGCTTGAGCCCAAATTCGATCGCTGGCACTCTTCTTGTGTTCCTCAAGCTCCTTAGCGAAGTCCGCCTTCCTCCGACTATACTCCATGATTCCCTTCACGTGGAGATTTCGAAAGCGGGTGGCCTCCGAGGTGGCTTCAGAGTAACCCTCCCTTAACCTGCGAAGCTCACCTTCCATCTTCTTCGCCCTTTTTGTCGCATGAAGAACCTCCTTCTTTAGCCGCTGGATCATGGACTTCAGTGGGATCCCATGGGGCAAGGGAAGTGCCTCGGTAGGACACTGCTATCGAGAGACAGGAGCATCAAGGCGCATCTCATTATAGAAAGAAAAACAAAAAAGAAGGAGAAAAGGGGAGAAGAGAAGCCATCCACGATGAGAAATTCCATTTTATTGATTGAATGATTCTTGAAGATAAAAAGGAAAAGAAAAATTGCTTCAGAGTAACCCTCCCTTAACCTGCGAAGCTCACCTTCCATCTTCTTCGCCCTTTTTGTCGCATGAAGAACCTCCTTCTTTAGCCGCTGGATCATGGACTTCAGTGGGATCCCATGGGGCAAGGAAGTGCCTCGGTAGGATAAAAAGGAAAAGAAAAATTGCTTCAGAGTAACCCTCCCTTAACCTGCGAAGCTCACCTTCCATCTTCTTCGCCCTTTTTGTCGCATGAAGAACCTCCTTCTTTAGCCGCTGGATCATGGACTTCAGTGGGATCCTATGGGGCAAGGGAAGTGCCTCGGTAGGACACTGCCATCGAGAGACAGGAGCATCAAGGCGCATCTCATTATAGAAAGAAAAACAAAAACGAAGGAGAAAAGGGGAGAAGAGAAGCCATCCACGATGAGAAATTCCATTTTATTGATTGAATGATTCTTGAAGATAAAAAGGAAAAGAAAAATTGCAGTAAAAGAAAGCTACAAGGTCGGAGGTCTCAGACCTCAGAGGCAGGAGTTGGGGAGCTCGATGTCCCTGGAAGGGGGGCTACGGCAGTAGTAGCGGCAGGAGAAGGCCCGGCCTCATCTTTAGACTCCTCGCCCAAGAAGCTGAGGTCGAGCTCGAGAAATTTTCTGGCCACCTTCTCCTGACAGAGCTCGAACCCCTTGATGAATGCTTCCTGGCCAAACCGGACGTTCAGGTCTCTCATCTCCGCGGAGGCCTTGAACTCCTCTACCGCAAGACCCCTAGCCTCTGAGACCAAGACTGGAATCTGCTCCGTCAAATTGGCGACCCCGGCCTCCACCGTTCTCACCGTCTCCTCCAAGGTTTGTTTCTCTTCCTCCCGGGCCTGCTTCTCTTTCTCCAGGGCCTCTTGGAGGGCAACTACTTTAGCGGCCTTTTCCTTGAGGCGGGCGACTTCGGTCCGACGATGCTCCTCCGCCTGGATGGCATCCCTCCTCGCCTGGTTCGTCGCCTCGATGTTGGCGAGGAGTTGGTGCCCAATCTGTAAGGGCGGCTAGGGGATCAGAACAGGGGTCGAAAAATCAATTAAAAGAAGATTTGTTTACCTCGAGAAAGGACCCCAGGGAGTCCCAAACCCGCTGCTCAGGATCGGTGCAATCGATCCTCTCGATGACCTCAGGCAGAATGCAGCCGTCGATCAACCGCTTGATCAGGTCCCTGTCATTGAAGGGGTTCTCCGGCTCTTCTTCGGAGCTGAGGGACTCGTCGGTGGTGGCCCGGTGGCCACTCACCCTACGGGCCACCGACTTTCTTCTCCTCCCCCTCTCGACTACTGGCACCTCCGTGGAGCGGACCCCCGAAACGGAGGCCCCAGTCGGCGGACTCCTTGAAGAGGCCCGGGGGGCCGTTGGTTCGGCGTCTGAAGGAACGTCGATCGCTGGAGCCGCCTTGACAGGCGCGGCCAAGCTCGTCTCTTCCACCCTGGCCCTCTTTGCGGATCCGGAGGCTGTGGCACCCTTTCTTTTATGGGCCTTGAGGCCCCTGGCGAGCATCCGTGCTGCCTCGACGTCCATTCCTAAAAAAAAAAATCATCAAAAATTAGAAATTAATAATGGGGTGAAAAAGGAAGGAGTGGCACACACAAAAAAAAAAAAAAGAGAGATAAGAAGAAAAAGAAAGAAAAAGAAGAAGGATGGAAGAAAAGAAGAGAAAGGAAAAGATGGAGTACTCGCAGGATCCAGGGGGCTCAGGTCGATGTTGAACAAAAATTGCTCCCTCAGAAGGTTGGGAAGGGAAGGAGCGGAATAATCAAGAAGCTTCCGGGCAGCCTGGAGGTCGTCCTCCCCCAGGCTGGGAGCCCGACTGACAGAGTCCCTCAGAGAGCCCCAAGGGGGCAGGCCCAGCCTCAGGGTTGGGCAGTAGACGAAGAGATATTTCCCTTTTCAGTTGTAGATTGAAGAGGGGGCACCTTTCAGCAACCCCTTCTTGCCAAACTGAGGGAAGAAATGCCACCAGTCCTTCGCCGAAGGATGACGCTTGAAGGTGTAGAAATGCCTAAATAGAGAGAGGGACGGCTGGACCTCGACTACGTGGCAAAGGGAAAGAAACCCTATCAAAAACTTAAAGGAATTCGGAGCAACTGAGGCCAAAGAGATATCTAAGAAGCGGAAGAGGGCGACAACAAAGGGCAGAAGCGGAAGCCAGAGTCCGACACGAAATGCCTCCTGATATAGGCAAAAACGACCAGGTGGGGGAGGGCTAGCCCGATCGGAGGGGCCAGGCAGCTCCAGATCGTACTCCGGAGGAACTCCATACTGAACCCTTATCAGAAGGAGTTCATCCAGAGTCAGGGAGCATGGAATGGCACCCAGTGCAAAAATTGGACGAAGCCCAGCCCCGGATGCTGGTTCATCTACAGAACGGGGGACCTGGGGGGTTGAGGCGGAAGAACTCCCGGAACCGCTGGAAGCGGAGGTGCCGGAAGATATTTTGGATAACTTCAAATGAAGACCCTAAAGATCCCAAAGAAAATGAATGGGGCAAAGGACGAGAGGTCACAGGGGGCTGACTCAGAGGAAGGTGACAGAAGACAATGGTGAAGAAAAGGCCCCTAAGTGGCAGAGAGAAGAGTGAAGGTTCTGGGACTAACCTAGATCGCTCTGAAGGATGCGGAGGGGTGAGGATAGGGATGACTCGAAGGACACCTATGGCCCAAGAAGACGCCAAGAGAATTGAGACTCTCGAAGCAAGGGCAGATACCGATAGAACTCTCAAGCGGAATAGGGCCCCTAAAGGCGGAGGGATGGGTTTAAATAGACCCTGGGATCCAGCACCATAATGATCGCGAATCCCCCCAGACCGGCCCACGCTCGACATGTGTCCCACTCGCCACAGCAGGTGGCTAAAAATGGCTGACGGCTGACAGAGCCATTACTGCATCATACCTGGGCCAGCGTACCAGCAGGAATTTCGAAGGGTCCCTTCGTATCGCCCCGATTCGAAAAGACTCCAGCACGCGCGCATTTAATGCCAAAATATCTAGGGGCGGTCATGCACAGGATTCGAGGGGACAACTTCGGCTGTGCCAACCTCTCTGTACTTCCTTCATTCAAAATTCAAACTCGAAAGTAGGGGGACTGGTGTTGGGTATAAAATATCCTTAGCCGAAGTTCTCAACGGAATTGACCCTTGCAGGTCCCCTCCGACTTTCGACTACTGGTGGACTCCGCCCAGATTCCTATGGGAGCCGGGCTCCATCCTCGACTCCAACGGCCGCAGACAGACTTCACCCGGACTCCTACGGGAGCCAGACTCCGCCCACGACTTCAACTGCAAGTGGACTCCGCCCGGACTCCTACGGGAGTCGGGCTCCGTCCCCAACTTCAACCGCTGGTAAGCTTCGTCGGACTCCTACGGGAGCCGAACTTCGCCCCTGACTTTAATTGTAGGAAGAATCCACCCGGATTCCTATGTGAGTCGGGCTCCGTCCTCGACTCCAACGACTACAGACAGACTTCGCCCGACTCCTACGGGAGCCGGACTCCACCCACGACTTCAACTACAAGTGGACTCCGCCCGGACTCCTACGGGAGCCGGGCTCCGTCCCCAACTTCAACTGCTGGTAAGCTTCGTCCGGACTCCTACGGGAGCCGGACTTCACCCCTGACTTTAATTGCAGGAAAACTCACCCGGATTCCTACGGGAGTCGGGCTCCGTCTTCGACTCCAACGGCTGCAGACAGATTTCGCCCGGACTCCTACGGGAGCCGGACACCGCCCACGACTTCAACTGTGAGTGGACTCCGCCCGGACTCCTACGGGAGCTGGGCTTCGTCCCCAACTTCAACTGCTGGTAAGCTCCATCCGAACTCCTACGGGAGTCGGACTTCGTCCCTGACTTTAATTGCAGGAAGACTCTGCTTGGATTCCTACAGGAGTCGGGCTCCATCCTCGACTCCAACGACTGCAGACAGACTCCACCCGGACTCCTACGGGAGCCGGGCTCCGTCCCCAACTTCAACTGCTGGTAAGCTCCATCCAGACTCCTACGGGAGCCGGACTTCACCCTTGATTTTAATTGCAGGAAGACTCCGCCCGGATTCCTATGGGAACCGGGCTCCGTCCTCGACTCCAACGGCTGCAGACAGACTTCGCCCAGACTCCTACGTGAGCCGGACTCCGCCCACGACTTCAACTACGAGTGGACTCTGCTCGGACTCCTACGGGAGCCGGCTCCATCCCCAACTCAACTGCTGGTAAGCTCCGTCTGGACTCCTATGGGAGCCAGATTTCGCCCCTCCTCGACTCCAACGGCTGCAGACAGACTTCGCCCGGACTCCTACGGGAGTCGGACTCCGCCCACGACTTCAACTGTGAGTGGACTCCACCCGGACTCCTATGGGAGCCGGGCTCCATCCCCAACTTCAACTGTTGGTAAGCTCTGTTCGGACTCCTACAGGAGCCGGACTTCGCCCCTGACTTTAATTACAGGAAGACTCCACCCGGATTCCTACGGGAGCCGGGCTCCGTCCTCGACTCTAACAGCTGCAGACAGACTCTGCCCGAATTCCTACGGGAGCTGGGCTTCGTCCTCGACTCCAACGGCTGCAGACAGACTTCGCCCGGACTCCTATGGGAGCCGGACTCTGCCCACGACTTCAACTGCAAGTGGACTCCCCCGGACTCCTACGGGAGCCGGGCTCCATCCCCAACTTCAACCACTGGTAAGCTTCGTCCAGACTCATTCGGGAGTCGGACTTCGCCCCTGACTTTAATTGCAGGAAGACTCCGCCCAGATTCCTACGGGAGTCGGGCTTCGTCCTCGACTCCAACGGCTATAGACAGACTTCGCCCGGACTCCTACGGGAGCCAGACTCCGCCCACGACCTCAACTGCAAGTGGACTCCGCCCGGACTCCTACGGGAGCTGGGCTCCATCCCCAACTTCAACCGCTGGTAAGCTTCGTCCGAACTCCTACGGGAGCCGAACTTCGCCCCTGACTTTAATTGCAGGAAGACTCCGCCCGGATTCCTACGGGAGCCAGGCTCTGTTGTCGACTCCAACGGCTGCAGACAGGCTTCGCCTGGACTCCTATGGGAGCCGAACTCTGCCCACGACTTCAACTGTGAGTGGACTCCGCCTGGACTACTACAGGAGCCGGGCTCCATCCCCAACTTCAACTGCTGGTAAGCTCCGTCCAGACTCCTACGGGAGCCAGACTTCGCCCCTGATTTTAATTGCAGGAAGACTCCGTCCGGATTCCTACGGGAGCCGGGCTCTATCCTCAACTCCAACGACTTCAGACAGACTTCGCCCAGACTCCTACGGGAGCCGGGCCTCATCCTCAATTTCAACTGCCGGTGAGCTGTGTCCGGACTCCTAAGGGAGTCGGACTCCGTCCACGACTCCAACAGCAAGGAAACTCCACCCAGACCCCTACGGGAGCTGGACTCCACCCCCGACTGTGACTGAAGGAAGACTCCATCCGAACTCCTGCGAATGCTGGATTCTGAGCTCCTCTCAGACAGATGGCTAACTACCTCTCTCCGCCAAACACTCCAGTCGGACTTCAGCCGGCAGACCTTCACCTCCTGGTGCACCGCAGTAACAGCCGCGATTCTGCTCCACTCCCTGCAGTAGATTCCACACGGCTCCATCACTCTACGACCCTGCTCCACCTCCTACGATGGATTTCACATGGCTCCATCACTCCCTGGCAAGCCGTAATAATGACCACGGTCTTGCTCCACTTCCTGCGACGGATACCGCACGATTCTTCTATCCTCTGGCAAGTCGCGACAACGGACGCCGCTCCGCTCCTCGTGGCAGACTCCACGTGGCATGCCCCGGTAATAGCCACGGATCCACCCCACTACTCTCCGCAACAAACTTCTCCTGACTATGGGCGGCCCACTGCCAGACGGTTACAGGCATCACCATCAGTTTGTTGCCCCCTCCACCTATAAAAGGGGGAACCCCGGATACGTTATTCTATAAGCTTTCATTTTTACCTAGAAACTCTGATAAAATTTCGTTCGAGCACTCCATTCTTGTTGAGGCAGAGAACTGACTTAAGCGTCGGAGGGTCTTGCCGGAGCAACCCTACCTCCGGTTTAGACTTCTTTTGCAGGTCCCGACGGCGACTGCGACTCCAACTTCTCCGGCGTAAGCGGATTTTTGCACCAACAGGTGTCTCCCTTGCTAGTGTGAGGCATCACATGAGCACCTCCTCTCCCTCATTTGACTGAGTTGCGAAGATGATTTGATCGGAGTTCATCCCACTTTTCTATGTTGTTTGGCATGTATGCAAAGTAGAGGGTCTGTACTTTCAGGACTCTGCGAAGGTTTATTTTAGATATCTAAAGATTTGATCTCTGATTCTATTACTAATCAAATAAAAATTTAATCTTTATTCATGTAGATTAATAAAAAAAATTTAGATACAATTTGGACTATCCAAAGAGAAACAATTTTCTTTTCTTCAATTGGTATCAGAGCTGGCCTTTGATTCATGCATGCATAACTAAAATTTTATAGATTATTTACATATTATATGTAATTAAAATTTTATATTTAATATTAAATCTGATTTAAATCTATTTATATAAAATTTTTAATCTGATTTTGATTGGATTAGATAAGCCTAATCAATTATTGATTAAGGTTGTTATAAGTTTGTTATAACAGAATTTTGCTGTTACTAAATTTTTGATGGAATAATAATATGAATTAAAATATATTTTAAATTTATTTTAATAAAATTTTAATATTATTATTTTTATTAAGAAGTAAAACTTATTTCAGATCTGAATTAGATCCATTTTGATGGATATTTAGATCTGAATCCTACAGAAATTCAACACTACGCGAAAATAGATTTTACCAAAAATTTATTTTTTATGCATTCATGTTTGCATCTAATTAATTTTCTATATGATATTAAATCTAAAATTAATATTTTATAATCAATATAAGATATGTTTCAGATCTGATATGATATATATGATGTATCAAATCTAATTAGATTAGATGAAGAACATGATTGATAAGATCCATAATATTTCATGACATAAAATTATTTTATCAATAATTGCATGTTGATATAATTATATATAAAATTAGATTTTAAATTTTAGTAGTCTAGTACTTAAATTGATGAGATCATCAGACCATCCAATCATAAGACATCGAAGAGATTAATCTCTTTTTTGTCTATTCGATGGGTTCTTTTATGACATATATGGATGTCATTATGATCTAATTTTATGAAAAAAAAACAAATAGATTTTTATATATTATTTTAATCATAAATATATTTAAATTAAATTTAAAATGATTTATAATTTATTATACTTAAGCTCATGGGTCTACATACATCAGAATGTACCAGACCCAAGAGTTCATTGGCTCGCTCACCTTTCCAATAAAAGGTGACTTGGTCATCTTTCCAAGAAGACAGGACTCACAGGTTGGTAGTGATTCACAATCACCAACTTCAAGAATTTCTTCTTGAGCCAACCTGTTTATCCTGTTCTTATTGATATGACCTAGCCTACAGTGCCAAAGGTAGACTTCTGACACATTATCTATTCTAGGACATTTACCGGAGGTTTGAACCACATTAACAGGCTGTGATAGTAAGTAAATTCTATTATTTATTTGTCCAACAAACATTGTAACACCATTCAAAATGATATTACAAATATTTTCTTTTATTAAAAATTTATAACCGTACATGGCCAAAAGGTCTACAGAAATAATATTTAATAAAAAACTTGGACAATACTGACATTCACTCAGAATTACATTACAAGAATTGATTACAAGGTTCATGATTCCTAAAGCTAGAACTGAAACTTTGCTTCCATCTCCAACGTTCAGGAACCTCTCACCATCATCAAAGCTCCTACTGACCTGCAGACCCTGCATTGAATTACAAATATGATGAGGGCTTTCAGTATCCAATACCCAGGCAGTAGTATCACAAATGAAAAAGTTGCAAGGTGTTATCATATAATTACCTTGCTTCTTCTTCGGCCTGTTCGAGTCTAGGGAGGCAATGTATAGAGGACAGTTCCTCTTCTAGTGCCCCTGCTTCTTGCAAAAGAAGCACTCCGCCTAGCTCTGGTCGGGCTTGCGCTTCTTGGTCTGACCCTATGCAAATGTCCCAGCATGCGACTGCACCTTCTTATTCTTCTTCTTCTTGTTCTTCTTCCCTTTCTTAAAGGGTCGACGACCAGAAGAAGACTCTCCCACAACATTCACCGACTCCTTATGAAGCTGGTGGTCCTTCTCAAAGTTCTGTAGCAACCCCAACAAGCCGTGGTAGTTCACTACAGGTTTTGTCATTCGAAAATGAGTAAGGAAGGGGAGGAAGGACCTGGGCAAAGAATTAAGGATCGCATCCTTACCGAGCTGCTCGTGCAAAGAAAAGCCCAATTTACTTAGATGCTCAATCATTTCGATCATGTACAGTACATGATCGATGACTGAGGCTCCATCCCTCGTCCGAGCATTGAAAATGGCACAACTAGTTTTGTGCCTTTCAACGTCGTCAGGCATGCCAAAGGAGTCACTCAACATTTGAAGCATCTCCTACAGCTGGGTGTTCTCAAACCTGCGGCTGAACTCATCATTCATTGCCGCCAGCATTATGCATCCAACGGTGGTGCAGTCGTTGAGCCACTTCTGGTAAGTATCTCAGACCGTCCCTCTAGCATTCGGGGCTGGCTCCTTGGGTGCCAGATCCGTTACTACATAAAGGATCTGCTCATGCTCAAGGATGATTTTTAATTTTCGATACCAGCTATCAAAATTAGGTCCCATGAGCTTGTCATTATCTAATAATGATTGGAGCGACAGGGTAGTGGCCATAGCTGCATAAAGGAAAACCAGACCTATATTAGTATATAAATTATTAATACTAAAGATTTGAACTTTAGTCTAAAGTTTCTCTCAATATTTTTATGAACTGGTAGCCTCAACCTCCAATTCAAAGAATTACTTTAATTCCTTAGTGGGTACTAGAATCCACACAGACCACACACGAGCCCAACTTTGGTTGGTCAACCCGTGTGCATCTATGGGTAGGTTCATAACCAGTTATTTTTCTAAACAACTTCTAGTAATAAATTTTGCCCCAGAACCTAATCAGTAGGCTTTGGCCTCCACTGAAAAGATCTGGTTAGGTCCAACCATTAACATGACTTGATTTGGTGAATCGGACCAATAAATGATCAGGCCCGACTTTGGTCGGCCAACCTGACCACCATCAGAAAGACTCAACCAAATTATTATACTATGAATGATAATTCCATTAGTCAATAAGCACCAGGCCTTTGGGCCTCCAGTGATTATTAAACTAATGGACTCATTATCACTCACTTAATGGGAGGCTATGACTTAGTTATCACTATAACTTAATTATTTTAGGGACCTAATAATTTTTGAGGATTTTTATTAAAGGATAGAAGAGAAGAAATTAACCAGCCAATTTCAATCCTCCCACTAACTTCACCAAGTCAGATTAAAAAGGATTTAATTAAAGCCAGCATTAGGAGCACCTAAATCAGTCATACTGATTTACCTAATGATATGGATAAGCCCTAATCACCAAGTGATCTAATCAAAACCTAATTCACCAAGTTGGCCAGGTATGTGAGATCAGTGGTGGGGATATGCCATTAACTCGTCAGAGATCGAATCAATGCGAGTAGCTCCCACTTAAGAACCACTGGTCAAACTACCGAACTTACCTTAGACACCAATCGATTCATTAGTTTTAATTTGATCAACTTAGTAAATAGGGTTCCACCGTGTAGCCATGAATTAAGTCCATCTTGGTCTAGTTAAAGACATGGACCCATTCAACTACAACTATTGGAGTTGAGTCTAGAGTGTCCTTGACCTAATCTAATTCAACTTTTGATTAGATTTGATCAATTACTCTAATTTAGTCTATTTCTTTAAGCTAACATTAGGTCTAACCCAATTATGGACCTAATTCATCTAACCCATTGATCCATAAGTTTATGCAATTGTCTTAGGTCTTAATTCACAATTCTAGACCAACTTGACAATACTTAATTCTTTTAATTAAGTATTTAGGCTGATGGGTCAAAGTTTGGCATTTCAAAAATAATTTTTAAATTTGAAAGATTTTATTTTCTATTAACCAAATATGTTGACTCACTTCACAAATAGATCAGCACATTTCATAAATAGCAATCCTATTGCTAATTACATAACAGAAAATAACTCAATCAAAATAAATCATGAATATTCTTTTAGATCTAATTTAACACATTCATGATAAATTTTATAATTGAACATTTACAATTAAGTCCTTTCACTGCTTCATCTGCATGGGATATAATTATAGCAGCACCCCTACCGTCATAGGAGAACCCCATCGAATGGGAGGAGAGGGCCTTTAAACCCTACTTTTCTCCTATGACCGGACGACCATGGCAACCAACCCAATTAGATTACTTGCTACTTGGATCAAGTATATCTAAATATACCAATTTCAAAATTTAAATTTCAAATTTCAAATTTTAAATTTTGAATTTCAAATTTCAAACAAATTTCAAATTTCAAATTTCAAATTTTTGAATTTCAAATTTTGAATTTTAAATTTTGAATTTCAAATTTGAAATTTCAAGTAAATTTCAAATTTTAAATTTCAAATTTTAAATTTTAAATTTTTGAATTTCAAATTTTAAATTTCAAATTTTAAATTTTAAATTTTTGAATTTTGAATTTTGAATTTCAAATTTCAAAAGTTAAATTTCAAATTTTGGATTTCAAATTTTTGAATTTTGAATTTCGAACAACCTTCAAAATTCAAATTTCAAATTTCAAATTTTAAATTTCAAATTTCAAATTTAAACTTTTAAATTATAACTTAATCTATGCATGCAAATATATATATCATATCTTAGAACCTACTCTGATACTAATTGTAGTGAAATTTGAGTGCAAGGGTAAAATGGTAATTTTAAAACTTTTTCAAAATTACTATTTTATAGTAAAAATTATTAATTAATCTAATTAATTAATATATATTTATCCTACATTAGGATCTAAATATGATATATAGCATGTATGTATTTAAATTTGAAATTTAAATTTCTACAGTAAATAATTTACTGTTATGTGTTCAGAACACATTACCTTTGTGCGGATAGTTGATTGCCATAATCTGATCACCGTCAGGAGGGTCTGATCATCACAACATAGCCACACAGTGTGTCTGGCTCTGTGGATCATCCACACGAAGCTTCCGATCTGATCGGCTCCTCACGAATGCTAGTTCGTGACTGCACCTTTTTGATGGCTGATGTTGATCGAACTCCTTCGATCGATGTCTGTCGACTCCTTAGATACTTTAGATCATCAACAAAGGTGATAGAGAGGTTGATGATGCTCTCCTTAAAGTTTGGTGGGCTCACGACACTCGTAGCTCACGTTCTCACTTTTCGAACCCTAAGCCAAAATCCTAGGGTACACAAGAAAAGCTTGCGCCCACTTCTCTCTCCTTTTCTCTTCTTTTCTTTTCTTTTCTTATGCAAGAAACCTCTATCACACCACCCTTTTTTTTTCTCTGATGCTCTATTCACACGCCCTCTCTTATCTCTTTTTTAAAATGATTCAAGACCGCATCTTTACAGCATTTTTACCGCGTGAGAGGATAAAGATAAGTGATTGCTCATTTGAATTCAAATCGAATTTGAATTCAAATGCCAACCAACTCATTCCTATCCACTCTATGCATGAGAAGAGAGGAGGTGTGGCTTCTCTTGTGCATAGAGAATTTACACGAGAAACTCTTTCTCGTGTAAAACAAATGGCGCATGGATAAGGCTAGGTGGCGCATGGATTGGTTGCTCATTCAAATTCAAACTTTCTTTTGAATTTGAATGGCCAACTAACCATCTTTATCCACCCATATGGTGTGCAAATGTGGGGTGTGGGAAGGTCTTTGTGTGGGAGAAAATTCATGAGAAGTTGCTTCTCGTGAATTCAAATAGGTGCAGAGAAGCGAGGTGGCACAGGAGTTGAATTCAAAAGGTGGTTTGATCATAATTGAACCAACCTAATCAAAATAGGTTAAGCACAATTAGACTAAATTAAACCTAACTTAATTAGGCTTAATTAGACTCAATAAAATCTTAATCAAATCAGAAATTGACTAAGCCCAACCCCTGATCAAATCAGGGACCAAACCACTTCGATGATTTGGTCAACACTTAACCTAATCGGATCAAACCCAACTGAATCCAATTCAATTGAACTTGATCCAAAAATAATTACTCAATCAAATTGAGTTAATTAGTGATCAAATCACTAATTATACCTCTCATAAATACTGAGTCCAAATCCGATGGGCAATCAGGTATCAAAGTCCATTGATATGAAACCTTGATCGAAGAGTCCCAAACCAGTGGGACTCTTGACCCTGGTACCCAAAATGTGTGGAACTCATGATCAGAGAATCCTGATTCTCGATCATAGAGTCCCAGGAATGTAGGACTCATAGTCCATGAGCATTAAGACTCTTCATCAGCCATTAGATCAGATAGGAACCTCTAATGTGTGTGACCCCGCAGGTTCGAACCTAAGCCGATAGCACAGGAACCAATTCCTGTACTAATCGAAGTGACCATCTAGCAATGGTATCTGATGTTTAGATAGGTCAAATAGTCACAATCGCAACACTTAGAATCTATGTGAATATGGTTACTGTATAATTCATCCTTTTTGACACCTGTGTTTAGGATGACTCAGGGTTAAACTGTCAACTCTGATTAGATCATCCGAATCGTGTTCAACTTAATCAGTCCTATGACTCCTCACTAGGACTATCCTGACCAAAATTTTGCTAAATTAAAACATGTCTGTACACAGCTCCTAAACTGGAGTGGTCAATTTCATCTTGACACATGTACCGACAAGTCAAGTACTTGACTAACCCAGCAGCCTTCCATCACTGAATTAGAAATTCAGGTAGTCCAGTGCCTAAGTGTAGTGAGTTGCTTGCAAGTCACCGTGGTGGTCTCAGGTCGGAGGGATAGTTATACCCATATCCCATCGGAGCAAATCTTGACCTCAAAAATAGCTTCAGAGTCGGTCATGTTCAGTACAGATGTACCCTTACATCTCACCTGTATGCCATACCAGTGTCTCCACACTCCTTGATTAAGAGGACAACCAACCCATATGGCACACAATGACCTATGCTTGATAAATGTTATTGTCTTTGGTAACAATGTATCATTTGGTCGCGAACAGGTTTAAGGATTAAATGACAAATCCTCCTTTGTCGAGTCAAAATAGTCCTAAGGACTTCACCACAACACAGGAGTTCATTAGAAGATGAAATAATTTGTGATGAAAAATACTAAAATAATTTTTATTAATTTATAATTCATATACTAATACAAGAAAGAGCACAACCATCAACAGACCGACGATTGACTTTCGGATACTATTCCCAACACTATCGTCCTATTAATAGCATATCATTTGATCATGAATATTTTTAAGGACTAAACGACAAATCCTCCTTCATCGATTAATTATAGTCCTAAGGACTTCATTACAACATAGGAGTTCAAAAATGAATAATTTGTAATAAAAAATATCACATAACTTTTATTAATATAAATTTATATATATTTACAAGAATGAGCACAATCGTCTAATGATTGACTTTGGGACATAATTTTCAACAACTTCCATTTGGACTGAAGCCAATTGGTACAGTATCGTATACCCATCTTCAATTTGTGATCATCAAACTCTTTGATTTCGAGAGCTTTAGTAAATGGATCAGTCAGATTTTTCTTCTTGTCAATCTTCTGAAGGTCGACGTCACCTCGATCCATGATCTTTCAGATAAGGTGATAGTGGTGCAGAATATGTTTGGTGCACTGATGAGACTTCGGCTTCTTGACTTGAGCAATGGCTCCAGTATTGTCGTAGTATAACAAGATAGGGCCATCAACGAAAGATGCTACTCTAAGCTCGCCAATGAACTTCTGTAGCCATACAACTTCTTTCACAGCATTGGATGCCACGACATACTCCACTTCACAAATGGAGTCAGCCACAGTGTGATATTTTGAACTTTTCCAATAGATTGCTCCACTGTTCAAGGTAAAAACATAACCCGACACACTCTTGCTATCGTCATAGTCTGACTAAAGCTGAAGTCAGTAAACCCCCTCAGTTTCGAGTCAGTTTCACCATATACAAGCCACTGGTCCTTAGAATTTTTTAAATACTTGAGGATAGTCTTTATGACCTTCCAGTGGTTCTCTCTTGGATCAGATTGGTATCTACTCACTACCCCTCATGAGTATGCCACATCTGATCTTGTACATGTCATGACATACATTATAGAATTCATTACCGAAGCATATGAAATTTTACTCATATGCTCTCTCTCTTGAGGAGTTGTTGGACAATCCCTCTTTGAGAGAGAAATTTCATGGCCTATCGGTAGATAGCCTTTCTTGAAATTTTCTATGCTGAATCGCTTCAGCACAGTATCTATGTACGTGGATTGGGACAATTCAAGCAACTTTTTTGATCTATCTCAATTGATCTTCATCTCAAGGATGTAGGATGCTTCTCCCAAGTCCTTCATCGAGAACTGGGATGATAACCAGACTTTTATCCCTTGTAATACAGGGATGTCATTTTCGATTAAGAGAATGTCATCCACATATAGAATGAGGAACACAACCACAGAGTCATTTATTCATTTGTAAATGTAGGATTCTTTTCTGTTCCTAATGAAGCCATACATTTTGATAATCTTATCAAAACGTATGTTTCAACTCCTAGATGTATGCTTCAATCTATAAATAGATCTCTGAAGCTTGCACACCTTGAACTCTTCTGTGGATGTAAAATCCTCAGGCTGTATCATATACACCTCTTCTTGCAGCTCTCCATTCAGAAATATTGTTTTCACATTCATTTGCCAGATTTCATAGTCCATGTATGCTGCTATCACAAGCATTATCCGAATTGATTTGAGCATTATCACAGGAGAGAACATCTCATCATAGTCAATACCATAATACTGATGATAACCCTTAGCAACCAAATGGGCTTTATAGATCTTCACCTTTCCGTCTACACCTCTTTTCCTTTTGAAGACCCACTTACACCATATGGGTTTAACCCCTTCAGGTGGGTGAACCAATGTCCATACATTGTTGACCTTCATGGACTCTATTTCGGATTTCATAGCTTCAAGCCATTTATCAGAATCGAACCTTTGCATGGCATCCATATAGGTGATCAATGAAGGAAAAACTATCTTTTTCCTTTGTAGGATCTTCCAGATTTCATCAAATCTGAGGTGAAATAATTTAAAAATTTTATCCTATGCTATTTCAGATCTAATATCTGTTAGATCTAATTTTATTATCTGATATTTAAAATCTAAAATTAAATCTAAAAGTATGAGAAGTATAGACAAACCTTAAGGATAATCTGATTACCCTGTAGATGATCTCATCACAGCTCGAGGTTCTGATGTAGCCATGCAAGCACCTGGCCTCTATCGGTATCCACTCAAGCAAGACCTGGAACATCTTCTCCTCACAAATCTATACTCCAAAAATTAGATCTCTATCTGATTTGAAAGTACTTCAAAACTCCTTCTGAAGTTGGAGCAGCAGCCTGTCGAAGATGTCCTGCAGCCTTCCTGTTCCAGGCGTCACCATGCCTTGGACCTTTGCCAGATGGACGTCCAATTCCTTGGACATGAAGAGGGGAGAGAGGAGAGTAGGGAGGACATGGAGAAGAGGAGAGAATTCTCATTTTGGCTAGGTATTGAGTAGAAAAACTTAAACCCTAGGTGCAGACAGGGATTTTATAGACCCGGTATGCTGCGCTGTGCCACATCATTCGACCAATCAAAAAATTTTATTTAATCTAGAAAAATTTTGATTGGTGGAGTGATGTCATCTGATTATATCAGATAAGAACCCCACCTTATCTCCAAAAGTTGGCACCAACATTGGATAAGCACAAAGAGAGTTGGCGCCAAGGAGTCCAATCTTATCAAGTCTCTCCAATCCTTATCCACTTGGGGCACCCACTTAATCCAATTGGGCTCATGCCATAATCTGATTATGGTGACCAATTTGATATGGTTTGGCATGTGGACACTCCACAATAATCCTCCAATGAGCTCTTGCCATGTGGCCTTCAGTTTAAGACCCATATGTCAACATTTGACAGATGTCCTAAAATGAAAATGGCAGGTGTTAGAAATTAGCAAGTGTTGTCTTAAATTCATCTTATGAATTAAGACAAGCTTTTTTTGAGTTGGATAAGCTTCATTTAGACTGAAAAACCCTTTTCAAGATTCTCTGAATGAGTCAAATCATATTTGGCTCAGTCGAGATAGAAAAGATTACACGAGGAGAAAGTTAGGCTCAATCGTGTGCTAGCACGATTTCCTTGAACCTAATTGGATCTAATCTAAATAAATTGGGTTAGCCGAATTGATGACATCCAGACCCTAACCCTTATTTGTGTGACCTAGTTAGGTTCAATTCCATATGGTAATGAGACATGTCATGATCTCATCATCGACATCATTGAAACTCCTTTCGATGGATCAGAACTCTTCTGATTCAGACAATTAGAATGATCGATCATCAAGATCATTCTAATTGCTCCCAAAATCTACCAGTGACATCTAGCATTGTGTGGTGACAACCCATTAGAACTGAAGATGAACGTCTCGATGCAGCTACCTATGTGATTAAGTTCCTCTATCATGAGTTCCGACTGAATTAGGGTTAAGGTGAACTTGTCAAACCCAACATCAGTCATATGAATCAATTGATCGATCCGAGTCCGATGTGAAACCCCAATGAAAAACTCTTTTTCCATTATTTCACTCTGCCATGGCCATGGGCTTAAGGACTCGATCTTTCGATCATCATAGGACTACTCTCATCTATCGAGGTTGATAGATTCTATCTTGGTGTGACCTAGTTTCTACAATGAATATGCTATAGCCAACATACACCTCAGGGTTCTGAATGGCTAAGAGACTGAGTTATGGTGTAGTCAAACTATAACACACTCAAGGTGAACTATCGATGCACCTCAGGTCAAAGAACTAGACACACAACTGCAGCATGGAGCTAGTCATCGACGAGAAGGTAGACTTTCTTATAACTGCTCGATATGGTCACGCTCAGTACTCTCGTTCTCAACGAATACCTATACTCTCGCTCCAGTATCTCCATATTGTAGACTCAAGACACATTATCCTAAGAAAGCGATCGTACACCAACCTTTCGGATCGATCACCATCCTCGTGATGATCCTATGGTCAGGAGCTATTTATGAGTTAGTTATGTAAATTCATGCCTTAAATTTTTAACTCTTGAAAATATGAATTGACATTCCTACTAACTCAAAGGATGTATCACAGACACAATGTACACAATGTGATAGAAGAATAATCCATTTATTGATTTATAGTCAAAATTATAAATTTGCCCTTAGATTTGTACAAGAATGTGTCAGCCAATCTGGCATTTAGGGCACACATCTAACAAACTCCCACTTGACCTAATACCAATTGGCTACATATCTAAATCCCATCTTCTCAAGGTGGGCTTCGATCTTTTGCTGGCCCAATGGCTTAGTCAGCGGGTCTGCCATATTGTCTGTGGAGTCGACTCTCTTGACCTCGACATAACCCTTTTCGAAGTAATCACAGATCAAATGGAATCATCGCTCCATGTGCTTGAACTTCTGGTGAGACCTTGGCTCCTTAGCTAGGGCTATGGCACCATTATTGTCACAGTAAAGAGGTATGGTATCCGATGACATCACTCCAACCTCTGTGGTAAACTTTTTGTACCAGAATACCTCCTTCACAGCTTCCGATGCAGCAATGTACTCTACCTCCATGGTGGAATCAGCAATCACCATCTGCTTGGAACTCTTCCAGCTGACTGCACCACCATTACAAATGAACAGACTCTCAGATGTCGACTTTCGATCATCTATATTAGACATAAAGTTTGAGTCTGTATATCCCTGAATCTGGAGTTCTCCATTCTCAAAGACTAGAAACATATCCTTAGTCCTTCTCAAGTACTTAAGGATACATTTCACAGAAGTCCAGTGCTCTTCGTTTGGATTCGACTGATATCTGCTTGTGACACTCACAGCATGGGCTATATCAGGTCATGTACATAGCATGGCATACATGAGGCTCCCTATTGTCGAAGCATAAGGGATCTTGCTCATGCATTCAATCTCCTCAGGTGTGCTAGGGCATATCTTCTTGAAGAGATGAATGCCATGTCAAAAAGGTACTAAACCTCTTTTAGAGTTTTCCATACTAAACCTTTTTAGCACCTCCTCTATGTACATCTTCTGTAAAAATCCGAGCATCCTGTTTGGTCTATCTCTATAGACCTTAATACCCAGTATAAAAATGCCTCTCCTAGATCTTTCATAGAGAACTCCTTAGACAACCATACTTTGACTGAGGTCAACATGGGAATGTCATTCCCAATTAGAAGGATGTCATCTACGTACAATACGAGGAAGATAACTATGCTCCCACTAATTTTTTTGAACACACATGGTTCCTCCTCGTTCTTGATGAAATCAAATATTTTGATCACATCATTGAAACGAGTATTCCAGCTCCGAGATGCTTGCTTAAGTTCATAATTAGACCTTTGCAGCTTGCAGACCTTATGATCATCATCATTGGATGTTAAACTAAGTGGCTGTTCCATATAGGTATCTTCCTCAAGATGTCCATTTAAGAACACCGTTTTCACATCCATCTGCCATATTTCATAATCAAAATAGGCCGCAACAGCAAGCAATGTGCGGATGGATTTTAGCATGGCTACAGGTGAGAAGGTATCCTGATAGTCAATGCCTTCGTGCTGACTATAATCCTTCACTACGAGCCTAGCCTTGAATGTCTCTACATTCCCATCTGCACCTATCTTTCTCTTGAAGATCCATTTACATCCAATAGGTACAATACCTTCAGGTGGATCTACCAAAGTCCAGACTTGGTTTGAGTACATCGAGTCAATTTTTGATCTCATTGCCTCTAACTATTTTTCGAAGTCGATATCTGATATCACCTCGTCATAGGTCTTGGGATCATCACTATTGGGCATAAAATCCCCCCCCAGCCGAAGTTTGTGTCAGGAGTGACCCTCCGGGGGTTCTACCGACGTCCGACCTTCGACGACATCTTTTCGAACCTCTCTGATGGCGAGCCTCTGCAACGTTCCCAAGTTCTGTCGACGGATAAACCCCCACCAGTGTCGATCGGATTTTCATGATGGATGGACTCCACCCAAGTTTCTACCTGCTAGACTTCATCCGGACTCCTACGGGAGCCAGACTTCATCCCCGACTTCAACTGCAGGAAGACTTCATCCGGACTCCTACGAGAGCCGGACTTCATCCCCGACTTCAACTGCAGGAAGACTTCATCCGGACTCCTATGGGAGCCGGACTTCGTCCCTGACTTCAACTGCAGGTAGACTTCATCCAGACTCCTACGAGAGCCAAACTTCGTCCCCGACTCTGGCTGCAGGTAGACTTCATCCGAACTCCTACGGGAGCCGGACTTCATCTCTGACTCCGGCTGCAGGTAGACTTCATCCGGACTCCTACGGGAGCCGGACTTCATCCCCACCCTAACTGCAGGAAGACTCCATCTGGACTCCTACGAGAGCCGGACTTCATCTCCGACTTCAACTGCAGGAAGACTTCATCCGGACTCCTACGGGAGCCGGACTTCATCCCCGACTCCGACTGCAGGTAGACTTCATCCGGACTCCTACGGGAGCCGGACTTCGTCCCTGACTCCGACTGCAGGTAGACTTCATTTGGACTCTTACGGGAGCTGAACTTCATCCCCGACCTCGACTGCAGGAAGACTCCATCTGGACTCCTACAGGAGCCAGACTTCATCTCCGACTTCAACTGCTGGTAGACTTCATCCGGACTCCTACGGGAGCCGGACTTCATCCCCGACTTCAACTACAGGAAGACTTCATCCGGACTCCTACGGGAACCGGACTTCACCCCCCACTCCAACTGCAGGTAGACTTCGTCCGGGCTCCCACGGGAGCCAGACTTCTGCCCTAAATTCTTGTTGCAGGTAGATCTCAATCTGAACTCCTACAAGGGCCGGACTCCGAGCTTCTACTACAAGTGACCCACTCCGAGTTTTCACTACAAATGGTCTACTTCAAATTTCTACCATGAGCGATCCGTGTCGGATTCCCACCGTAAGCCTTCACCCGAGCTTCCATTATGGATGAATTCCTTTCGAATTTCTGTTGCAGACAGGCCTTGGCCGGGATTCCTCGATAAATGGTCCCCATCCGGGCTTCTACAGAGATCGGACTCCGACCAAACTTCTATAAGCTGGCAAATGCCGGGCTCACAAAATCTAGCAGCTGGACCCCTCCGATGGATGAACCTCTCCAGCGCCATCTGACATCCACCACCGATCGACCCTCTGTCGAAGTCTGCGTGAAACCGGACTGCGTCTGCGAAAAGCCTCTGACCGAGCTCCTACGGCAAGTGGTCCTCGCCTGCATCCTTGACACCCAAGGCACCCAACAGGATTTGCAACATCCGAGCTCCTCTCAGATGGATAGCTACCTCTCTCCACCAGGCACCCCAACCAAACTTCGGCCGACAGGTCAGGACCCCCTGACAGGCCACAATAACGGCCACGACTCTGCTCCACTTCCTGCGACGGATTCCGTGCGGGTCCATCACTCCCTGGCAGGCCATAGTAATGGCCATGACTCTGCTCCACTTCCTGCGATGGATTTTATGCAGCTCCATCACTCCCTGGCAGGCCACAGTAATGGCCACAACTCTACTCCACTTCCTGCGACGGATACCGTGCGGCTCCTCCACCCTTTGGCAAGTCGCGACAATGGACGCCACTTTAGACTCCACGTGTCAGGTCACGATGATGGCCACGATTCCACTCTACTACTTTTCATAACAAACTCCTTCTAGCTCCGAACGGCCCACTGCCAGACGGTTACAAACGTCGCTATCGGTCTGTTGCCCCCTCCGCCTATAAAAAGGGGGGATCCCAGATACGTTATTCTCTAAGCTCTAATTTCTATCCAAAAACTCTGCTAAAATTTATGTTCGAGCACTCCATTCTTGTTGAGGCAGAGAACTGACTTGAGCATCGGAGGATCTTGCCGGAGCAACCCCAACTCCGATTTAGACTTCCTTTGCAGGTCCCGGCAGCCATCGTGACTCCCTCGACTCCAGCTTCTCTGATGCAGGCAGATTTTTGCACCAACAGGATTGGTGCTAGAGGAAGGGGTGTGTCTTTGCAGTACCCTTATTTTTAAAGTAGCGCTCAATGGGACCGCCTCCGATCATCTTTTTCGATGTCCTCTCCTCCTTCCCCCACTAGGTCTTCGCCCGATGCCTCCCTGCAAATCATCCACGCGGTGATCCACGGCCTCCACGATCAGATCTCAGGCTCCAACCTCACCTCCAGTTTCCCAGCCTCCTCCTCCTCCTCCGACTATAGCAGTCGGTATGGAGCAGTCCGATGATTGGCCTCCGACAGATTTCGCCAACACCATCTCGGGAGAATCCCGACAGAGAACAACCGACGTATTGGCCGGGCCTCCCAAGCGACAAAGGATTGAGGAATCCATAACCTTTACTGAAGAAGATGCTCGAGAAGTTCAATTTCCTCATAACGATGCAGTTGTAGTTTCTTTGAATATAGCTAATTACGATGTCCGCCGCATTCTTGTCGACAATAGAAGTTCGGCCGACATTTTGTTCTACGATGTCTTCTCAAAAATATCCATCCTTGACGGTCATTTGGGGCCGATTAGCTCCCCTCTGGTAGGGTTTACCGGCGATGCTGTCCCGGTGGAGGGGGTAATAACTTTGACTGTAGCTGCGGATCGATATCCAAGACAATCCAGGGCTTTAGTGAATTTCTTGGTGGTGAAGGCACCGTCAGCCTACAATGCAATCCTTGGCCGACTTGGCCTCAACGCTCTCCAGGCCGTGGTGTCAACTTATCATTTGAAATTGAAATTTCCTACCAACCAAGGGGTCAGAGAAGTCAAGGGAGACCAAGCCCTGGTCAGACACTGCTACAACATAGCCTTGCAAAGAAGTGACCAATCTGACCTCTGTCCAGTTGATGGATTGGACACCCGCGACGATCTCATTGAGGAAAGGGGCAGCCCAATCGAAGATCTGGTTTCGATCCCTTTGCATGATGGGAATACGGAGCATGTGGTGAAGATCGACTCCAACCTGGGGGAAGAGGTGCGGGCGCAGCTCATTGATTTCCTACGAAAGAATACGGATGTTTTCGGTTGGGTTCCAGTAGACATGCCGGGGATTGACGCAGAAGTCATGGAACACCATCTGGCCGTCGATCCAAAGCATCGATCGATGAAAGAAAAAATCTGAGGTCATGCACCGGAGAGGCAGAAAGTGATAGCCGAGGAAGTTGATAAACTCCTGAAAGCCGAATTCATTAGAGAAGTCAATTATCCTGACTGGATTTCCAACATTGTCCTAGTCAAAAAAGCAAACGACAAGTGGAGGATGTGTATAGACTTCAAAAAACTGAATAAAGCCTGCCCAAAGGACAGCTACCCTCTGCCCATAATTGATCAACTGGTGGATGCAACCTCGGGCCATGAGCTTTTCACCTTTATGGATGCATTCTCCGGCTATAATCAAATCAGGATGGTGCCAGAAGATGAAGAAAAGACTGCTTTCATCACTGACCATGGTCTTTACTGTTACAGGGTCATGCCTTTCGACCTCAAAAATGCAGGTGCGATCTATCAGCAGTTGGTGAACAAAATCTTCAAGGAGCAGATCGGCCGCAACATGGAGGTCTACGTGGATGACATGCTCGTGAAAAGTAAATCTTCCATGAACCACGTCACCGACCTCGAAGAGACCTTCGGTGCCCTCCGAAAATATAAGATGAAGCTGAACCTGACTAAGTGTGCTTTCGGAGTGACCTCGGGGAAGTTCCTGGGCTTCATGGTATCGGGGTGCGGGATTGAAGCCAATCCAGAGAAAATTTGCACCATCCAGGAGATGGCCACCCCGAAGTTGATAAAGGAGGTCCAGCGCCTTACAGGGAGGGTGGCAGCCCTGAATCACTTCGTTGCGAGGTCGGCCGAATGATGCTTACCCTTCTTCCGAACCCTCAAGCGGCTGAAGAACTTCTGTTGGACCACTGAGTGTCAATAGGCGTTCGAAGAACTAAGGGACTACCTCGGCTTGCCTCCACTGTTGGCGAAGCCCGAGCCTGGAGAGGAGCTATTCTTATACCTGGCAGTCTCCCCTATGGCTCTCGCAGCAGTTCTTGTCAAGGAAGAAGCAAAAATTCAACGGTCGATCTACTACATTAGTCGCACGTTGAGAGACGCCAAAACCAGGTATACTAAATTGGAGAAACTAACTTACGCCCTGTTGATTGCAGCCCGAAGGCTCCGACCCTACTTTCAAGGGCACACCATAACGTTGCTCACTGACCAACTGATCAAGGCGATCCTGCACCGGGCAGATGCCTCTGGGAGGATAGCGAAATGGACGATCGAGCTCACAGAATTCGACATCAACTATCGACCCAGACCGATAGTGAAAGCCCAGATATTGGCAGATTTTATAGTAGAATGCACTATCTCGGAGGAAGCCGAACCTGAATGGGGTGAAATTGATGGCCTGGAGCCCTGACCGAACTCCTCCGAAGAAGAAGCAGACCCCCCTGATTGCTTTTGGGCCCTCTACATGGACGGATCCTCCAACATGTCGGGCGCAGGCGCGAGCCTGATCTTGATCAGTCCGGAGGGAATCATCGTGGAGTACGCTCTGCGCTTGAGTTCCCCGCAACAAACAATGGAGTGGAATACGAAGCTCTGATTGCAAGATTGAGGATCGCCAAAGAATTGGGAGTAGATCGGCTCCAAGTTCACAGCAACTCCCAATTGGTAGTGGGACAAGTCAGTGGAAACTACGAAGCACAGGAGGACAGCATGGCTAAGTATCTTGAAAAGGTAAAGGAGCTCATCCTCGCCTTTAGTAGCTTCCACATCAGGCAGATTTCAAGAATGAAAAATACCAGGGCCGATCTTCTCTCCAAGCTGGCTATGCTGGCTCCGGCTGAATTGCCCGAGGGTGTTCTCTTTGAAGTTCTGAAGTGTGCAAGTATGGAAGAATCGTGGCCCGTGATGGAAATTGATCATGAGCCCAGTTGGATCGACCCACTGATGGCATATCTCAGGGATGGGTTCTACCTCATGATGCAAAAGAAGCTCGGAAGCTCAGAAATCAAGCCTCCCAGTACATCCTTTATGAGGACAAGCTGTACAAGAGACCATACTCTTTGCCCCTTTTAAAATGTCTCCGACCTTCGGAAGCTGACTACGCCTTGTGGGAGGTGCATGAGGAAATCTGCGGAAGCCATCTAGGGGCTAGATCCTTATCCCACAAGTTGCTCCGCCAAGGGTATTACTTGCCGACAATGTATCGTGACTCCATTGAATATGTCAGAAAGTGTGACCGATGTCAGAGGTATGCCAACATCCAGAGATAGCCCGCCACCGAGCTTACACCCTTGAGTGCCCCATGGCCGTTTGCGCAATGGGGAATGGATATCCTTGGACCCTTTCCCGTGGCATCAGGACAGAGGAAGTTCCTCCTGGTAGCAATTGACTATTTCACCAAGTGGGTCGAAGCCGAACCACTGGCAAAAATCATAGAAGCTAAAGTGCAAGACTTCATCTGGAAGTCAATCGTTTGCAGGTTCGCCTGTCGAAAATCCTAATTACTAATAATGGGCGGCAATTTACGGGAGTGAGATTTGCTGAATTTTATGAAGACCTAAACATCTCCCATAACTTCACATCGGTAGCCCATCCTCAGGCGAACGGCGAAGCCGAGGTGACCAACAGAACTCTGCTGTAGGGGATCAAGACGAGGCTCGAAAAAGCGAAGGGAACTTGGGCAGATGAGCTTTATCATGTATTGTGGGCGTACCAAACTACCCAAAGACTGCCCGTGGGGGAGACCCCCTTCGCTCTGGCCTTCAGAACGGAGGCTGTTATCCCAATTGAGCTCAAGCTCCCATCGGCATGGGTCGTGGCATTCGACGAACATCATAATTTGCAAGGTCTTAAAGCCCACCTTGACTTGCTGGAAGAAAAGCGGAAGGTAGCTCAAGTTCGAATGGCAGCCTATAGATAGAAAGTCGCCCGCTATTACAATTTCCAGGTCAAAAATAAATTCTTTAGAGTAGGAGACCTAGTGCTTCGACGAGCCACTGTCTCGCAACCTCAGGATCGAGGGAAGCTTGCCCCAAATTGGGAAGGTCCATACGAAGTCAAGGAAGTAGTCCAGCCCGGAACTTATTACCTCAAAGAGCTCGGAGGAGCAGACCTCCCGCGACCATGGAGTTCAAAAAACTTACGAATGTATTACCGATAACTTTATTTTAAACAAAAGTCTTATATCCACATGTCTTCTCTCTTGGCACGAGCCTATATCGACAGGATAGTCAAAACAAACCGTGTCGGGAGCAGGAGGAGAACTTCATCTCGACACAATCGAAGGCCCGGTTACCCTTAGACCAGATGGGGGGAGAGGCCCTGCAACACCCATATGTGCCCCCATGGCCCTGTTAGGGACAGGAGGAGAACCTCGCCCTAACTTGAGCAAAGTTGAAGGCCCGGTTACCCTTAGACCGGATGGGGGGAGAGGTCTTGTAATACCCATATGTACCCCCACGGCCCTGTTAGGGATAGGAGGTGAACCTCACCCTAACTTGAGCAAAGTCGAAGGCCCAGTTACTCTCAAACCGGATGGGGGGAGAGGCCCTGCATCGCCCATATGTGCCCCCACGGCCCTGTTAGGGACAGGAGGAGAACTTCACCCTAACTTGAGCAAAGTCAAAGGCCTGGTTACCCTTAGATCGGATGGGGGGAGAGGCCCTGCAATGCTTATATGTGCCCCCACGACCCTGTTAGGGACAGGAGGAGAACCTCGCCCTAACACGAGCAAGGTCGAAGGCCCGGTTACACTTAGACCGGATGGGGGGAGAGGCCCTGCAATGCCCATATGTGCCCCCATAGCCCTGTTAGAGACAAGAGGAGGACCTCATCCTAACTTGAGCTGAAACTGATTACGTCAGAAATAGGGGAAGAACTTCGTCCTGACACCAATTAAGGTCTGGTCATTCAAGACCGGATAAGAAAAAGAAAACATTCTCAGCGACCCCTCAGCGCTCCCGCGACCCCACTAAGAGCAGGGGAAAACCCTCGCTCGAGGAAAGAAAAAAAAGAGAAGGGGTTAAAAAGGAAAGGGACGAACTACATCAGCGACAAATGGAAAACAAACTATATTAAAAATACAGGGGACCTCGTCTCAGCGAGGATGGGGGTTCTCATTGAAATCCCCGATCTCCAAAAGAGCTCTCAATGCAGGCCAAGGATAAGACGGCTTCCTCAGGACGACGAGAAGCTTAGATCTCCGAGCTTGAACTCTGAAAGGAGGCATCAAACTCGAGTGGTCCCGGACCAATCAGCGGCCATAAACAGAAGGATGGGTCTATGCGACGTCGATCAGGTACCTTCGAATGGCATCGATATCGAACAAGACGAAAGCCAAAGGAAGCTCGGCAAATGACAATTCAATACGTGAGTAAAAGAGGTAGCAGAAAATTCTCTTCTCATGTTGTTTACTAAATATGTATTACAGAGCCCTTAAGGCTGAAGAAGAAAGATGATCGAAAAAGTGGGCCAACACGGCAATGACCAGTATCCTCCAGACGACGTTGACAAAAAAAAAAAAAAAGGGGGGGGGGAGAAGAGAGAAAGAAGACGAAAAAGAAAAGAGGAAGGGAATACAACAATAACAATGGTGAATGAAAGAGGTTCGGCAGGCGACAATTTGAGGCCAAGTGCGGATAAGGTAACAAGATCTCCTTCTCATTCTCGATTAACAAGATGTACGTTACAAGACCCTGAGAGCCGAGGAAAAAGAACATTACCACAAGACTCGAAAGGAACACGTCAGGGACCACTTCAAGCTCTCGACTTCTCCTTTCGGTTCCATCCTTCTCAGCAGTATCTTCCAGTGCGTGTGATAAACCTCTCGGCTCTCGCCCCCCACCTCGTTCCGCTCCATTGCCGAAACCCCAACCCTAGGGGGAAAAGGGGGGGATAGAATTCAAGGGGCAGTAATGATGACGGCAGCGGCGACGATGACCTGCATCAGGAAGAACCGGAAGTACCCCGAAGGCCGCGATGATGCCAGAGGCATGCACCACCACCACGTGCTTCATGACGACCACCATCCTAAGTACTTTGACAAGGTTGGCATGCGCTACTTCCATCGTCCCCGCAACAAGTTCTACTGCCCCACCGTCAGTGCCGACCGCCTCTGGTCCCTCGACCCCGAGATGTCAAGAAGCCCGCCACAGCTTATGACGATAACTCTACCCCCTTGACCGGTGTCGCCTCGTTCAACTACTCTGAAATTCTCGGGTGGAATGCGCTCACCGGTTGGTTCCGTTATCAAATCTCTGTTGTTGAAGGAATTCTCCCTCGAGCCCCCTTCGAGGTGGTGGGAACCCCTAGTGACGGTTCGACAGCCGCTGAACTCGCAGACCACTGTTTTCCCCCTCCTACTCCTCTCGATCTGCAACATCCTCTCGAGATTGGGCTCCGGGGCAGAAGCCCCGGCAGGAGAACTCCTCGAAAGGGCTCGAGAGACTGAAGGCAGCAGGGAGTCAGCGGAAATGACGAAGATTGGTGCGAAGAATGCCCAGAGTCGAAAAGGGCACCGATGGGGTGGCGAAACTCTCAGGCAGAAGAAAGGCGTCGACTCTCAGGCGAGATGAAGTCTCCAGAGTGAAAGAGAGAGCTTAAATAAGCGACGAGGCCTGGCACAGTTATGGTGGCAGATATCCCTAGGTCAACCAATGCCCGCTACGTGTCCCACTCACCGCGGCGTAGGGCTGACCGCTGACGGGACCATTATGGTGTGGCGCTTGGGACTATGCTCTGACGGAAATTTCGAAAGGACCCTTCAGATCACCCTAATTGGAAAAAGACTCCGGCACACGCGCATTAAATGCGAGGATATCTGAGGGCGATCGTGCACAGGATTCAGGGGGACAACTTCGGTTGTGAAAATTTCTCTGTACTTCCTTCATTCGAAACTCGAACTCGGAAGTAGGGAGACTGGTGTTGGGCATAAAATCTCCCCCCCAGCCGAAGTTTGTGTCAGGAGTGACCCTCTAGGGGTTCTACCGACGTCCGACCTTCAGCGACATCTTTTCGAACCTCTTCGATGGTTGAGCCTCCGCAACGTTTCCAAGTTCTGCCGACGGATAAACCCCCACCAGCGTCGACCGAATTCTTCACGACGGACGGACTCCACCCAAGTTACTACCTGCAAGACTTCATCTGGACTCCTACGGGAGCCAGACTTCATCTCCAACTTCAACTGCAGTAAGACTTCAACCGGACTCCTATGGGAGCCGGACTTCATCCCCGACTTCAACTGCAGGAAGAATTCATCCGGACTCCTATGGGAGCCGGACTTCATCCCCGACTTCAACTGCAGGTAGACTTCATCCGAACTCCTACGGCAGTCGAACTTCGTACCCGACTCTGGCTGCAGGTAGACTTCATCCGGACTCCTATGGGAGCCAGACTTCATCTCCGACTCTGGCTGCAGGTAGACTTCATCCGGACTCCTATGGGAGCCGGACTTCACCCCCGACCCCGACTGCAGGAAGACTCCATCCAGACTCCTACGGAAGCCGGACTTCGTCCCCGACTTCAACTGCAGGTAGACTTCATCCGGACTCCTATGGGAGCCGGACTTCATCCCCGACTTCAACTGCAGGAAGACTTCATCTGGACTCCTACGGGAGCCGAACTTCATCCCCGACTCCGGCTGCAGGTAGACTTCATCTGGACTCCTACAGGAGCCAGACTTCATCCCCGACTCCGGCTGCAGGTAGACTTCATCCGGACTCCTATGGGAGCCGGACTTCATCCCCGACCCCGACTGCAGGAAGACTCCATCCGGACTCCTACGGGAGCCGGACTTCATCTCCGACTTTAACTGCAGGTAGACTTCATCCGGACTCCTACGGGAGTCGGACTTCATCCCCGACTTCAACTGCAGGAAGACTTCATCCGGACTCCTACGGGAGCCGGACTTCGCCCCTGACTCCAACTGCAGGTAGACTTCGTCCGGGCTCCCACGGGAGCCAACTTTCATCCTAAATTTCTGTTGCTGGTAGATCTCACCCTGAACTCCTACAAGGGCCGGACTCCAAGCTTCTACTGCAAGCGACCCACTCCGAGTTTTTGCTACAGACAATCTTCTTCAAATTTCTACCACGAGCGGTCCATGCCGGATTCCCACCATAAGCCTTCACCCGAGCTTCCATTATGGATGAATTCCTTTAAGATTTCTGTTGCAGACAGGCCTTGGCCGGGATTCCTCGACAAATGGTCCCCATCCGGGCTTCTACAGAGATCGGACTCCGACCAAACTTCTATAAGCTGGCAAATGCCGAGCTCACAGAATCCAGCAGTTGGACCCCTCCGACGGATCAACCTCTCCAGCGCCATCTGACATCCACCGCCGGTCGACCCTCTACCGAAGTCTGTGCGAAATCGGACTGCATCTATGGAAAGCCTCTGACCAAGCTTTTACGGCAAGTGGTCCTCGCCTGCAGCCTTGACGCCCAAGGCACCCAACAGGATTTGCAACATCCGAGCTCCTCTCAGATGGATAGCTACCTCTCTCCACCAGGCACCCCAACCAAACTTCGGTCGATAGGACAGGACCCCCTGACAGGCCACAGTAACGGCCACAACTCTACTCCACTTCCTGCGGCGGATTTCGTGCGGCTCCATCACTCCCTGGCAGGCCACAGTAATGGCCACGATTCTGCTTCACTTCCTGCGATGGATTCCGTGTGGCTCCATCACTCCCTGGCAGGCCACAGTAATGGCCACAACTCTGCTCCACTTCTTGCGACGGATACCGCGCGGCTCCTCCACCCTTTGGCAAGTCGCGACAACGGACGCCGCTTCAAACTCCATGTGTCAGGTCACGATGATGGCCATGATTCCACTCTACTACTTTTCATAACAAACTCCTCCTGGCTCCGAACGGCCCACTACCAGATGGTTACAAACGTCGCTATCGGTCTGTTGCCCCCTCCGCCTATAAAAAGGGGGGATCCCAGATACGTTATTCTTTAAGCTCTAATTTCTATCTCAAAAACTCTGCTAAAATTTTTATTCGAGCACTCCATTCTTGTTGAGGCAGAGAACTGACTTGAGCATCGGAGGGTCTTGCCGGAGCAACCCCAACTCCGATTTAGACTTCCTTTGCAGGTCCCGGTGGCAACCGCGACTCCCTCGACTCCAGCTTCTCTGACGTAGGCGGATTTTTGCACCAACAATCACCATGAACCCCATTTCTTGTGAGGAACATTTTCTCTACATCCTCTTGTATGGTACCTAAGTACCTTTCAAGAGGACGAAAAATCTTAGTCGATCTATGAGGTGGAAGAGGTTGTGTTAGGATTGGTTCTAATTGATTGGGTTCCTCAGGTTCTTTAGCTCGTTGCTCTTGGGAGACATTCTCCTTGAGCTTAATTATTCTTCCGATGCCACCATCTTGAATAAATTATTTTTCAAGAAAAATAACATTTCGACTCACAATCACATTGTGATCTTCTAGAATATAAAAATAGTATCCTAATGACTCTTTAGGATATCTAATGAACCGAGCTCAAAAAGACATGAACTCTAACTTGTCCATCTACTGTCTCTTGACATGAGTCAGACAATCCCAAATTCTAAGATGATTCAGACTTGGCTTCTTACCATGCCATATCTCATATGGTGTGGTAGGAACGGTTTTAGAGGAAACCCTATTCAATACATAAATTACTGTTATGAGACAATGTCTCCAAAAAAATTCAGGAAGGTCCGTGAAGCTCATCATGGAATGGACCATATCTAATAGGGTCCGATTTTTCCATTCTGAAATCTTATTGAGTTGAGGTGTTCTAGATGGAGTCCATTGAGAGACTATGCCATTGTCCTTAAGATAGTATAGGAACTTTCGACTAAGGTATTCACCTCCTCGATCTGATCGAAGAACCTCAATGGGCTTTTCTATTTGTTTTTCTACTTCATGTCTGAATTCTTTGAACCTTTCAAAGACTTCAGACTTGTGTTTTACTAGAAACACATACCCGTACCTAGATATATCATTGGTAAAGGTAATGAAGTAGATATAGTTGCCTCTAGCCGGCACATCAAATGGGCCGCACACATCCGTATGTATTAGGGCAAGTAGGTCTGTGGCCCTTTCCCCATGTCTCACAAAAGGAAGTTTGATCATTTTGCCTTGAAGGCATGATTCACAAATTGGATATGACTCGAAAGTCAACGGACTCAATAGCCCGAATTTTTTCAATTTGTTAATCCTGTCTTTTGCTATATGACCTAGCCTTAGGTGCCACAGATACCTATCATTTAGACTATCTCTAGGCCTTTTAATTCCTGTGGCATTCACATTTTGCTCGATATTAAATATAATACATTAACATGTAACTGATAGAGACCGTTAATGACAAAACCATTTGTAACTTTATTATTTTCATAAAAAATATTACAATGGTCCTTATGAAAACAAATCACATAGCCTTCTTGTGCTAAACATGAAACAGAAATCAAATTTTTGCTTGCTGCAGGCACATAATAACGGTCTCTTAAAACTAAATCTAATCCTAACGGTAATCACAGAGGGTAGGTTTCCACGGCCACGAAAGCAACTCTTGCTCTATTTTCGATGCGTAGGATCATCTTCCCATCCCTCAGCCTCCTGCTCTCCTCAAGGCCCTACATAAAAGTGCACAAATGAGCACTAGAACCAGAGTTAAGCACCCAACTGGATGCAGAAGAAATCGTAAGGTTAGATTCTATAACGAGCATACCACCAGAAGGACCATCCTTCTTGTTCTTTAGGGTGGCTAGGTACTGAGGACAGTTCTGCTTCCTCCTTTTCCCATCCACCTTCTGCTTCTTTGCAGACTTCTTTTTCTTTCCAAAAGACTTTTTTTTTGGAAGAAGTCTGCTCCACAGTAAGAATTGAGCCTTTTGAACCCTTCATAGAAAGCTCAGTCGTAACTAGCATGTTCATTAACTTGGCCAAGGTACACTGCATCTTATGCATATGAAAGTTCATGATGAACTGACCATATGCATCAGACAAGGACTAAAAGATCACATCAATCTGAAAATTCTTGTCTAAGATGATGTCGAGCTTCTCAAGCTCCTCAAGATCCTTGATCATTGTCAAACAATGATCTTGAATTGACTGTCCATCATACATTTTAGCCTTAAAAAGTCTTTGACAGACTTGATACTTGGCTGCGCGACTTTGTTCACCAAACAACTCTTGTAGGTGAGCCAACATTTGGTGGGTAGTCAAAATATTCTCATGTTGGTGCTGCAACTCATTAGACATTACACCCAACATGTAGTACCTTGCTTTGTTATTATCATCCTTCCACTTTTTCAGAGACGCTCTCTGTTCAGCAGTCGGACGTGCTGGCATGACAGGTGGGTCCTGGTCCAAGACATGAATCAATTTTTTAGAACCCAGAATAATTCTGTAGTTTCTCAATCAGTCTTTGAAATTGGGTCCAGTCAATCTGTGGGTGTCTAGTATTTTGGTCAGGGGGTTGGAGGCAGACATGTTTCCTGTAGAAAGTTGAAAGTTTCTAGTTAGATTTTGTAATCAGACTTAACCAATTTGTTTAGGGATTTTACTTTTAAATAAATTAGGCTCACACTATTTTCTCAGATCCCTACACTCCCTTAGTAGAGATGTGAAAATCTCCGTGATCAGTGATTTCAAGTGGGTGGTGCGGTCTCACCAACTGGCTCATCACCTCACCTAATAGTTATTGGTGATGGGTCAACCGATGAGTGGACAACTCTTGTCCAATGATTCTCTAATCATGGTACACCCAAAACTTGGTCTCTAATTCATGAAGCTCAACGTATCTAGAATATTGCTCCATCCTTAGTTAAGTCAGACCCACCATTTGCACGAACTAGATTCCTGATTAGGTCCCTCACCGTATCCAAAATATTGAGTCCAACCTATCCTCTAATCCGTAGCATCCAATGCCTAATGGACATGGTTGCATCTTTTCGGTGCAACGGAGCTACTGTAACCAGTCGAGAACAATCAACCCCAGAAAGAGCCCGCACATCCACAATGGTGGAAGACCTAGACTTAATATTTTCTTAGGAAGATTTGATTTAGGTCTCATTAAACATGACTTGACATAGTCATAACAATTATGACTAACCTAGTGGCATGGGTCAGCTCGAATTGTTAGCCACCTCAAATCAGAACTGGATCAACACATATGGTCAGATAAGTGAGATCGGTGGAAGGGATATGCCATTAACTCGACAAGAACGCATTCGAGTCGAGTAGCTCTCAATTAAAAATCAGTCGGTCGCATCTGCCCAACTTACCTTAGACACCAAATTATCGAACCAGAATCAATTGGGTTAGCCTACAATCCAGACTCTAACCATTGAGCCAAATTAGGTCTTAACTTGATCGAGTCACATCTAAATGTGATTCGACCTTGACCCAGACTTAATCTTATTAGGCTGGTCAATTATTAGCTTTCATGATCCCACCTAACCAACTCTTGATTCGGTTTGATCAACCGCTAGATCTAATTGAGCTACCCAAGCTCGAACCCAATTTTATGAAAATATCTTAGATCTAAAATTCTCAATTTTAGATCTAACTTAATTTTATAAGCTTAATTCATTAATTAAGTTTGGATTCATAAACAAAGTATGTAAAATAAATCCTAGGATTTCAGGATCTAAGGTTTTGCAGAAAAGTTTTGATTTCTGATTAAGGATGAACGCACGGCTCCCCTATACGTCATATGAACACCCTATTGAATGAGAAGAGAGGGTCTTAAAATACTACTTCATTCTTATGATCGAACGGCCATGAGAAACACCTTAATCAGAAATATAAATTTAACTACAAAACTAGTTAGATCTAAATTTACATATCTCATATGCAATTTAAGATCTAACTAATACATGTTTTGCATACATCTCATGTATCAAAAATTGATCTAATTAACATGCTTTCAGATCTGATATATCACATATAATATCTGAGAAATAAGATTTAAATTGAACTATTAAAAATTAAATCTATTCTAGATAAGTTACTAGAATAATTCTACTAGTCTAGGCATGCAACAGATCAATTTTATGAAAAAATTAAAATTTTATTTTCTATTTTCTAATCTAATTATAACACTTATAAATCAAAAAAATAAAAATAAATTTAATTTAATTTATATTTTAATCTCATTAAAATATAAAACTTAGGACTGTTCATGGATTCAACTAATCCTAGTCTAGTCATGCATCTCATGCATGTTAGATCTTCTTAGATTTAATTTTAAATATTTTAATTTTAGATTTTATCATATCTGATGTGATATCTAAAATCTTTTAAATATCAAATAAATAAATATAAAAAATTAGATCTAAATTAGATCTAAAATAGAGCCAAAAACTTGGCTCTGATACCAGTTGAAGGAAAAACTGCCTTTTTCCTTTGTAGGATCTTCCAGATTTTATCAAATCTGGGGTGGAATAATTTAAAAATTTTATCCTATACTATTTCAGATCTAATATTTGTTAGATTTAATTTTATTATATAATATTTAAAATTTAAAATTAAATCTAAAAGTATGAGAAGTATAGACATATCTCAAGGGTAATCTGATTACCCTATAGATGATCTCAGCACAGCCCGAGGTTCTGATGTAGCCATGCAATCACCTGACCTCTACCAATATCCACTTAGGTAGGACCTAGAACATCTTCTCCTCATGAATCTATGCTCCAAAAATTAGATCTCTATCTGATTTGGAAGTGCTTCAGAACTCCTTCTGAAGTTGGAGCAGCAGCCTATCGAAGATGTCCTGCAGCCTTCCTGTTCCAGGCATCACCACGCCTTGGACCTTAGCCAGATGGATATCCAACTCCTTGGACATGAAGAGGGGAGAGAGGAGAGTAGGGAGGATGTGGAGAAGAGGAGAGAATTCTCATTTTGGCTGGGTATTGAGTAGAAACACTTAAACCCTAGGCGCAGATAGGGATTTTATAGACCCTGTATGCTGCGCAGTGCCACATCATTCGACCAACCAAAAAATTTTATTTAATCTAAAAAAATTTTGATTGGTGGAGTAATGTCATCTGATCACATTAGATAAGAACCCCACCTTATCTCCAAATGTTGGCGCCAACATTGGATAAGCACAAAGAGAGTTGGTGCCATGGAGTCCAATCTTATCAAGTCTCTCCAATACTTATCCACTTGGGGCGCCCACTTAATCCAATTGGGTTCACATCATAATCTGATTATATCACCCAATTTGATGTGGTTTGGCATGTGGACACTCCACAATAATCCTCCAACAAGCTCTTGCTAAGTGGTCTTCAGTTTAAGACCTATATGTCAACATTTGACAGATGTCCTAAAATAAAAATGGCAGGTGTCAGGAATTAGCAGGTGTTGTCTTAAATTCATCTCATGAATTTGGCTCAGTCAAGATAGAAAAGATTACACGAGAAGAAAGTTAGGCTCAATCGTGTGCTAGCATGATTTCTTTGAACCTAATTGGATCTAATCCAAATCAATTGGGTAAGCCCAATTGATGACATCCAGATCCTAACCCTTATTTGTGTGATCCAGTTAGGTTCAATTTCGTATGGTAATGAGACATGTCGTGATCTCATCATCGACATCATCAAAACTCCTTTCGATGGACCAGAACTCTTCTGATTCAGACAATTAGAATGATCGATCATCAAGATTATTCTAATTACTTCCAAAATCCATCAGTGATACCTAGCAGTATGTGTGGCAATCCATCAGAACTGAAGATGAACCTCTCGGTGCAGCTACCTGTGTGATTGAGTTCCTCTATCATGAGTCCCGACTGAATTAGGGTTAAGGTGAACTCGTCAAACCCAACATCAGTCATATGAATCAATCGATCGATCTGAGTCTGATGTGAAACCCCAATAGAAAACTCTTTTTTTATTATTTCACTCTGTCATGGCCATGGACTTAAGGACTCGATCTTTTGATCATCATAGGACTACTCCTCTCATCTATCGAGGTTGATAGATCCCATCTTGGTGCAACCTAGTTCCTACAATGAATATGCTACAGCCAACATAAACCTCAGGGTTTCGAATGGCTAGGAGACCGAGTTATAGTGTAGTCAAACTATAACATACTCAAGGTGAACTGTCGATGCACCTCAGGTCAAAGAACTAGACACACAACTGCAGCATCGAGCTAGTCATCGATGAGAAGGTAGACTTTCTTATGACTGCTCGATATGGTCACGCTCAGTACTCTCGTTCTCAATGAATACCTGTACTCTCGCTCTGGTATCTCCACATCGTAGACTCAAGATACATCTACCCTAAGGAAGCGATCGTACACCAACCTTCCAGATCGATCACCATCCTCGTGATGATCCTATGGTCAAGAGCTGTTTATGAGTTAGTTATGTAAATTCATACCTTAAATTTTCAACTCTTGAAAATATGAATTGACATTCTTACTAACTCAAAAGATGTATCACAGACACAATGTACACAATGTGATAGAAGAATAACCCATTTATTGATTTATAGTCAAAATTATAAATTTGCCCTTAGATTTGTACAGGAATGTGTCAGCCAATCTGGCATCTAGGGCACACATCTAACAATCAAGTCCTCATTATTCTTATTGAGCTCAACAGGATCTCCGTTTCAAATCAAAAAATCATAGTATCTGTCTAGTTGACGCGATACTTTATCGAATCTCCTTAATGGTACTTTACAATAGGTTCTGGATTTGATCTCATCAAATATGATTCTGTGGGTTCACTAGACTGTGTCGGTTCTACCTATTGAGCTGCCTCAAATTTAATCTTAGAGGCATTAATTCCTTCTCTAAGGAATTTCTTTCTAAAATGACTACCCTAAGGCTGACAAATATCTTTTGTTCATCAGTAAGGTAGAAGTAATACCCCTTAGTTTCTTTGGAATACCCAATAAAATTACATCTATCAGATCTAGCTCCTAGTTTGTCTGTTTTCAATCATTTACATAAGCTGGACATCTCCAAATCCTAAGGTGAGTGAGTGCTAGCTTATGTCCAATCTATATCTCATATGGTATTTTATCTACAGACTTACTAGGAACCCTATTAAGCACATAACAAGCCGACTCGAGTGCATATCCCCAAAAAGATATCGACAGAGTGAAAAAATTCATCATGGATCGAACCATATCCAACAGAGTTTGATTCCTCCTTTTTGACACACCATTATGTTGTAATGTTCTAGGAGGTATCCATTGTGAGAGAATTCCATTCTCCTCAAGGTATGTCAGAAATTCACTAGAAAGATATTCATCTCTTCGATCTGATCAAAGAGTTTTAATATTCTTTCTAATTTATTTCTCTACTTCATTACAGAACTATTTGAATATTTTAAATGATTCTGATTTGTGTTTCATCAAGTAGACATACCCATACCTCGATAGGTCATCTGTAAACGTAATGAAATAATGATACCCTCCTCTGGCACTTGTGCTCATGAGTCCACATATATCAGTATGTACTAGTCCTAGAACATCACTGGGTCATTCATCTTTTCCAGTAAAAGGTAAATTGATCATCTTTCCAAGTAAATAAGACTCACAGGTAGGTAACAATTCATAATCATCTTTATCAAGAATTTCTTCTTAAGCTAACCTATTCATCCTATTCCTGTTGATATAACCCAACCTACAATGTCAAAGGTAGGCATCCATGACATTGACAATCCTAGGACATTTATTTGACATGTACATTACATTATGCCTAGATACAACATAGATTTCATTGTTCAACTGTCCACGCAATATTGTAACACCATTCAAAATGATATCACAAAATTCTTTCTTTATTAATATTTCATAATTTAAATTGGCCAAGAGGCCTACAGAAATAATTTTTAAAAAAAATTAAGACAGTAATGACATTCATTAAGAACAATAGAATGAGACTCGAATACAAGCTTGATAATTCTTAAGCTAGAACTAGAACTGATCTTCCATCTCCAACATTCAGAATCTCTCATCGTTTTCAAATCTCTCACTAATCTGAAGACCCTGCAATGAATTGCAAATATTAGTATCCAATATCCAGGTCATTGTATCAAAAAGAGAGAAGTTATAAGGCGTTATCATATAAGTACCTTGTCCAGCAACCGATTGCTGCTTCTTCTTTGGCCTATTCGGATCAAGGAAAGCTTTATGTTGAGGATAATTCCTCTTCCAGTGATCCTGCTTCTTACAAAAGAAGCACTCTGCTTGACTCTGATCGGCCTTTAACTTGGGCTTCTGGGTCTGACTCCCAGTACTTTACATCTTTTTATTTTTCTACTTTTTCTCTTTCTTAAAAGGATGACACCCACCCGAAGAAAATACTCTCACTAAATTCACCATCTCCTTGTGGAGCTGGTGATCCTTCTCAAAAGTCTGTAACAACCCCAATAAACCATGGTAGTTAACAACAGGCTTCGTCATTCTAAAATGAGTGAGAAATGATAGGTAGAATTTGGATAGAGAGTTTAGGATCATATCCTTCCCCAACTATTCATGCAAAGAGAAGCTGAGCTTGCTCAGTTTCTCAATCTGTTCGATCATGTACAATACATGATTGGTGATAGATGCACCCTCCTTCATCCGAGCATTGAAAATAGTACAACTAGTCTTGTACCGCTCAATATCATCGAGAGTACCAAAAGAATCTCTTAACACTTGAAGCATTTTCTCTGGCTGAACTTCTTCAAACTTTCAGCTGAACTCATCATTCATGGAGGCCCACATGATGTAACGAACTATGGTGCAGTTGTTGAGCCACTTCAAATAAGTATCTCAAATCGCTCCTTGGGCATTAGGAGCAAGCTCCTCAGGTGCCGGATCTGTTATCGCATAAAAGATCCTCTCGTACTTCAGGATGATCTTAAATTTTCGATACCAATTATCAAAATTGGGTCCCATCAATTTTTCACTATCCAACAGTGATCGGAGCGATAAATTTGAGATCATATCTGCACACACAAGAAAAAATTATAACCAAATTAGTATATGAATTTATTAAGCTTAAAGATATAGACTTTAGTCTAAAGATTCTCTTATTATTTTTTACAAATCGACAGTCTCTACCTCCAATTCGAAGAATTACTTTAATTCCTTAGTGGGTACTAGAATTCACACAGACTGCACACAAGTCCGACTTTGGTCGGCTCACTCATATGCATCAATGGGTAGGTTTATTAACCGATTATTTCATCAAATAATTTTTAGTAGTTAATTTAGCCCCAGATAACTTTTCTGTTGACTTTGGTCATCTCTGCAAGCCCCTGATTAGGTCCAATCATTAACATGATCAAACTTACGAATTTAACTACCAAATAATTAGATCCAACTTTGATCGGCTTATCTGACCACCTAACATAGAGACTCAACTAAGTCATCATATTATGAATGATAATTCCAATAGCAAATGAGCACCAGGCCTTTGGGCCTCCAATTATCATCATACTAATGGACCTATTATTACCCAACTTAATGGGAGGCTATGATCTAGTTATCACCATAACTAGCTCATTTTAGGGACCTAATAATTTAAAAAATTTAATCAATTTTTGATAAGAGAGAAGAAGAAATCAATCAACAGACCACATTCCTCCCACTGACTTCACCAAGCCACTGAACCAAATTAGGGTCATGCTGATTGAATTGGCACCTAGATCAGTCACACTGATCAACCTTAATAGCATAGGCTAACTCAAATCACTTAGCAATCTAATCAAAGTCTAATTCACCAAATTGGCCAAGTAAGTAAGATCGGTGGGAGGGTTTGCTAAGCTTGCCTTAGACACCATCGAAATGATCAGGTAAGCCGCTCCCAACTAAAAACCATCGGTTGAAATGCCAAACTTACCATAAATACCAATTGGTTAATTAGTTTTGATTTAACCAACTTCATGATTCAGATTCAATTACTGAGCCACAATCAAGGTCCATTTGGTCTAATCAAAAATATGGACTTCACCATCTACAACTATTGTATTAGAGAAATCCTGATTAATCTAATTCAATATTTGATAAGACATAATCAATTTCTCTACATAGTCAATCAATTTTTTGATTCTAACCTTAGGTCTAACCCAATTAAAGAGAAGGATCTGATTTGAGCTAACCCATGCCCCATGTTTTATACAATGTCATTAGATTTTAAATCATAATTCTAGATCTAATCATTTCAAGACTTAATTCTCAATTAAGTTTTGCATCATATGGTTAAAGTTTTGAAAATATTTTTCAAATGTATATCATAAAATCTTTTAGATCAAATATAATTTTTTTTTATGATTTTAAATCAAAATAAATTTTGATTTAAATAAGATTAGATGTAACTAACTTCTTCACAACTTGTATCACATACAACAACACCAAGGGTTTCAAGATCTAGAGTTTTACAAGAAAATAATTTTTTTTCTTTTATTTTCTTCTTCATGGGACCTCACAATGGCACCCCTACACACCATGAGGAGTATCCTATTGAATGAGAGGAGAGGGTCATGAAACCCTACTTGCTCCTATAATCAAACGGCCTGGTGATTACCCAATTCGAGTACTTTGCTACTCAGAACATCTAATCTAAATAAAATAAAAATCAGATTTGAAAATAAACATATTCATATCTAATCTAAATCATGAATAATCAGATCTAACATTATAAATTCAGATCTAAAGGCATAATAAATGATGTCAAAATAACCTTGCTTTGATACCAATTGAAGGAAACATAGGTAGTGCTATGCATGCAATTTCAAAATTTTTTTACAGTGGAAGAATAAGATTAAACTATTTAATCTAAATCACATGCATAAGATTTAATCTAGACAACCATGCCATAAAGAAAAATATAAAATATGTTGCACTTTAGATCTGAAAAATAGAAACATACATCGATCTCATCGATGCTGAAATCCTAGATCTAACTATTAGATACAACAATGTGATCAAGACAAGTTAGTAATAATTACCAAATCAATTTTATCTTGATTTTCTCTGGCCCAACATTTGGAGAGGATGTTCCTCAAGTCACTCACAACCATACGAAGATATCTGACCTCTATAAAAAAATTCATGCAAAGACTGGCACAGATCAGGATCTTGGAGGTGCTAGCCTACAAACAACTTTGATGGCTGATCTCTTCCCTTTTCTTCAAGCACCTTGGACACTCCAAAGAATGAAAAGATCTATAGGAGGAAGAGAGGAAAAGAAGAAGAGCTCTGAAAAATAAAAAACTTGCAACGGGAGAGAGTTGTGATGCCAAGAACAAGGGACTCCTTTTTATAGGCAAAAACTAGATTTTTCATCTAAAGAAAAAGGGCACCATAATCACCATGCTGAAAGAAGAGTGCACTATAAGCCAATCACAAGTGTATTACGATGGGATTTCTCTTTATAATTTTTCAACTCATGTAATGATATTTATTATCTGAGGTATTGATTCATCATATTAGTTGCATCTTATTATGTCTAAGATTATGATAAACTCTAAAGATTAGGATAATAATTTTAGGAGACATGAATGGGTCATGCTAGTGAGACCTAAAAGTCTAAAAATCTAATCTTAAATATTTTTAATCGTAGGAGCATTAAGTCGGAGATCAATATTCCGAATAGACTGGCACATCCTATGCATGCTCGATGGAGAGGGTGGTAGATCTCACTAGCCACTTGTGTGGGATACTAATACAAGGATATGGGTGCTCATTTGGAAAATGAATCTACTAAATTGACTCGATGAAAGAAAATATCTTATGGAAGTCTTACTTGCATATCAAAGATGATTCTCTAAGTGAGAGTTGTGCAAGTGATCCTTAGACTTGAGACCACCATGGAATCTTGTGCACATGAATCCATATTTTGGTTCATACCCAGGCATGGCATTAAGATATATATGGATTGTTCTAGATATGGTGGAGTGTGTATGGAGGTTGTGAGTTGGTCAACATAGAATCGATCACTCCTAATAAGAGGAGATCGCATCCTGTGTATTCTCAATCCTAGATGACTCGAAAAAATTTTTTGGCCAAAAGCAGGAAGAAGATTAGAAAGAGTTTCTACTGCTTCTTTATTAGAGGCATCATTAGTTAATTGAAAATCGATATAAATATGTGTTTGAGTTTGACATGATTCCATACTCATAAATATATTCAGGGTGCAGAGATGATCGAAAGATTGAATTGCACGATAACTTGCCACTGAAGGGTATATTTAATATTTTCATCAAGTTTTATATCTTCTTAATAGTCATGATATATTATTAGATATCAATCTTGACTAGTAAATTTTTGATTGAATTAAAGAGTTTAATTCAATCGCCAATTAGAAAGAATTCTAATTGTTGAGCTCGGGTTAGCTCAATTGGACCTTAATCGATTAGGTTAGAATCTAATCAAATTTGATCAACTTACATCTGAAACTACTATTGGCTAGATGTAAAATCTAATGGATCACACACATATAAAAATTGGCTAAGGACCCTTTTGAAGAAAGACTGATTGAAATTTTAGATTCAACCAGGGTTCCAATAAGCATGCTAGCACGTGTGGAACCCTTGCTCCTTTGGAGATGAATTTGGTCTCATTCCTTGCTAATTAGCTAGCCCAATTTGGTGGCCATTTGGGTCAGGTCATGCCACCTGGAAGTAGCTTAAATTGAGACACCACATCTTATGTTAACGCCAATTATGAAGAGTCCAAGTTGTGAAGGACTCTTGGCGCAAAATAGGTTTTGCATGTGCATGTTGGCATAGGCAGAAGGAGGAGTCCTTTTGGCATGGGATTAAGATATGTGTGATAGCCCATATCACCCTTTGTCCTCTGGTTCACATATCAAAGTATGAGATGTATTTTTTCTGAATTTTTTTGAGGTAGAGAAAAAATTGGAAAAGGAAGGATGTCTGATGCTCATGCAAAAGCATCGCATCTGTCCATATTTTTGAAGAGTTTTTATCTGGACTAAACTTAATCCAAATGGTATATTTTTTCTTTGTCACGTTCCACATTTGATCAGGTATTTTATAGATATTTTTTTGGAATTGTTTCATACTTATCTGGATGCCAAATGGATGCCATAATTTCCTCCTCATGTGCATGTGCATGATGATCAGCCTTCACAAGAAAGGATGTGAGAACACATCCATTTGTGGGAAATTTTATCCACTCATTCGATGTTCTAGAATTAGAATTGAATCCTCTATCCATGTGAATTTTTAAGGATTTTTTTAATTTGAGAAGAGATGTAAAAATATCCCTTCTCTGGTCACACATGTAGAGAAGGGTGCTGATCGACGTATCATTGATAAGAGTCCTTCTACTTGAAAGAACTCTTATCTCTAATAATTAAATCAGAGAGGCCACTTGGATGAGGTGTATTCAGATCAGGTTTCCAATTTCTCTCCGATTGCTCTTCTTTCTTTCTTACAACCTATCTTAGTTTTAGGACAAGGCTTTGGGATTTAAGACAAAGCCTTATCTGATCCTAACAAAGATTGTAAGGGTTATAAAGAAGGAGAATCAAAAGTCTAGAGAAGATTCTGAGAGGGCAGAGTCAGGTTCTTGGAGAAACCTGATCGGTATGAGGCTAGTCGAGTTTTAGGGGCTAGAACTCTTGAAGCAAGGTGAAGAAGGAGCGTTGTCTTTAGTTCAATTTTTGTGTGGATCACTATTAGAAGGTGAACACTTGGATACCTTATAAAAATTAGAATAAGTGCTATAGATATTCTTCTTATCTTAATTTATATTTATTGTACTTTGATTATTATAGTCATGGGTTTCTGGGCATTGGGATTTTCGATGCATCAGGTATTTTGAATAAAAATTTTAAAGACCTAACCCTTCCACTCCACCACCAAAATCCAATAGTGATATCAGAGCTTATCTTAATCTATATAATCAAAGGTTAAAATATTGTCTTGATTCTGATCTCAAGCATGAGTTTTTGGTTTGGCTCAAGTTGGGTCAAGGGTTGAACCTGATTGAACATCTAAACCCTCGCATGTCTTAAAGATATGTTTTAAATATAAAATGCATGATGTATGTATAGAATCTTTCTTAGTAGCTTAGTACTCTAATTAGGTTCATCACCAAACTGTCTGATCATAAGAACAAGTAAGGTTCATAGACCCTCTCTTCCTATTCAATAGGGTACTCTTATGGCACGTAGGGTTGCTACTGTGATGTCTCGAGAAGAAGAACTGCGGAAAGAGTATTTTATATTCATGCATATTATTAGAACTTTATGTATATGTGATATGCTTGAGATGCTTAGTTATAATCATATTGTTGATTATGATTTCATATCTTGGAGATATGATAAGATGCCATAATTAGTTGTTATGATTGTTAAGATATAACTATGATAGTGCATCATTGTGATTGATTGAATTAGGATGTGCTTGAGACCATTAAAGCCCTCATAAAAATTATATTAAGTCATAGTGTTGTGAACCAGTAGCTGATCTATTTCTTGAATTGATTAATCAATTGGTATCTAAAGAGTATTACAAGTACAATAGTTATTTAATTGATTCCGTTGCTATTCTGACCAATTTTATTGGTGTCTAAGGAAAGCAACGGGGGGACCCCCACCAATCTTCATACTTTTTTGATCAATTGATTAGTTCAAATCTTGAATAAAGATAGCTCAATGTTTTAAACACCACATATGCCTTCCTTCATAACTAGTCAATATCCTATCAAAAACCATAGTAGGTTTGTTATGATATCTACAAAAGCTTGCTATAGAAATTGATGTGGATTTATCTTGGTGTATATTAGATGCTTTACGGTATATTTTAGATATGTTGCTTTGTTGTAATAATCATAAGGACAGTATTTTTCAGATATGGCTGTATGAAAATGAAGGATCTGACTTAACTAAAAATACTATAGTTTATTATAATATCCACAAGGCTATAAGTATTTTTAGAAGTAGATTATGTTGAGAGTTGCATGAGATGCAATTGGATAGGTTTTTCTATCTTTGAACTCATTAAAGTTTGTTGTGATATCCACAAGGCTTCATTGAGAGATTAGGGTCTCAACCCCACTAAGAAATCAGATTAGAATTTTTCATTTACCATAGGACAAGCCTATGGTATCCGATAAAATAGTGAGAGATATAACTAGTTTAAAAGTTCTTATCTAGTTATGCATGTCAAACATGAGTGGTCTGCTTATACTATTATTCTTTATGTAGATTTAAGTCAACATTATGGCTTTCTTATTTTTACTGCATGATACCATAGATAAAAATATGTTGATCGATCCAACTATGTGGATGGGTTGAGGAACTTGAAAATAAGGATCGTATCGTAGAAGAACTCTGATATTCTGGATATTCCTGATCTTGGATGGGTCGTTACTAGTAAGAAGGCAATAGATATCCATAAGGATATTATTTGCAGCAAATTTAGACCTTGGTAGTATAATTGCAAGAATTATCTTACAAGATTGAAGCAGGGTGCAAGTGCAGCACCAAAAAGTATATATATGATATAGACCTATTTTTCATTGGGTGGTTCAGACTCTGATATTTGGATATTAGATACTGTCTGTGGATCTCATATTTGTAATCCATTACAGTGACTACAGAATATTAAAGATCTAAAAAGAGATGACCTTGAGCTCTACAACGCAAGTGGAGAGTCCATTAATGCAGAGACTGTGGGACCTATATGCTTGATTTACCTTCGGATAAAAAATCTTTAGAATTAAAAGACTGTTATTATATGTCAAAGATCATTAGAAATATTATTTCTATACTTTTGTTGTTAAAACAAGGTGAAATAAGGCTAATAGAAAATGGATGCTCCATTTTTTTTTTAATAAATTTTATGGCAGTGGTTATATTGATAACAATCTTTTAATTCTAACACTCAATGAAACTATTTTTCATATTGAAAAGAAAAAGAGAAGATGTGAATATTACATATCTCTGGCATTGTTGCCTCGATTATATTAATGAGTCAAAGATTAACAAGTTATACAAAGAAGAATTCTTTGACCTATATGAATATGAATCATTAGAAACTTGTAAATCTTGTCTTATGGGAAAGATGACCAAGACTCCATTTTTGGACATGGAGAGAGAGCGAATGAGTTGTTAGTCCTAGTATATACAGATGCATGTGGATTGATGATAACTCAAGCAAGAGAAGGATACTCTTATTTTATTATCTTTACAGATGATCTATCAAGGTTCGATTATGTGTATCTTATGAAACATAAATTTGAAGCCTTTGATAAGTTCAAGGAGTATCAATGTATGATCGAGAAACAAATTGAAAAAGATATCGAGGTTCTTTGATTTGATCGAAGAGGAGAATAGTTATTCAGTAAATTTTTTGATCATCTTAAAAGTAAAGGTATTCTCTTTGAATGGATTCCTCCTCATACATCTCAGTTAAATGGTGTAGCAGAAAGGAGAAATCATACTTTGATAGATATGGTGCAGTTTATGATGTGCGTCACTGATCTCTCAATATCTTTCTGAGGATATATCCTAGAGAGTGTCGCATATATTTTTAAGAAGGTGCCTTCAAAGTCTATTGCAAACACTCTATATGAGATATGGAAGGAAAAGAAGCCTAATCTTAAATATCTTAAGACTTGGAGCTGTTCTACTTATGTCAAAAATATTTTTGGACATAAGCTTAGTACTAGATCAGATAGGTATAGGTTTGTAGGGTATCCTAAGAAAACTAATGGATCCTAAGAAAACTAATGGATACTACCTCTACCATCCTATTGAACAAAAGGTATTTGTTAGTAGGCATGCCATTTTCTTGAAAAATAAATTTATCCATGAAGGAGGTAGTGGGAGGAATATTAAACTTATGAAAGTTCAGGATCTATAAACCGATCCAGAAATACCTGTGGTTGGACCACAAGAAGATCCTCAATCAGAAGTATCCAAAAATGAGTACATCCATAATACACATCTCCTCTCTAAAAGTCAGATAGAGTGCATCAAGCACCTCTGAGATATGGCTTTGTCATTGAGAATGACAATTTGATCAACATCATTTAAGATGATGATCCACTGACCTATTTGAAAGCTGTCATGAGTAAAGACTCAAACAGATGACAGAAAGTCATGAAATCTGAGATGGACTCGATGTATATTAACCAAGTGTGGACATTGGTTGATATGCCTGAGGGTGTGATCCCAATAGGATGCAAGTGGGTCTTCAAGAAGAAGATCAGAGCAGATGGCCAAATAGAAATCTACAAAGCTAGGTTGGTGATGAAGGGTTTCAGATAAAGGCAAAAAATTGACTATGATTAAACCTTCTCACTAGTAGCTATGCTCAAGTCCATTCAGATTTTGCTTACTATAGCGGCATACTATGACTATGAGATCTGACAGATGGATGTCAAGACTATTTTTCTCAATAGTAATCTAGAGGAAGAGGTCTATATGACTTAGCCAGAGAGATTTATCTCAATTGAGAGGGCAAATCATGTATGCAAGAGATCCATCTAAGGATTGAAGCAGGCTTCAACGAGTTGGAACATCTGATTTGATATGACAGTCAAAGAGTTTGGCTTTATCAAAAATAAGGATAAACTATGTGTGCATAAGAAGACAAGTGAGAATGCTGTTATCTTCTTGATTCTGTATGTTGATGACATACTACTCATTGAAAATGATATCTCAATAATGCAATCGGTCAATACTTGGCTATCGAATAAGTTTTTAATGAAAGACTTGGGTGAAGCATCCTATATACTGGGTATAAAGATCTATAAAGATAGATCTAATAGGATGTTAGGCTTATCCTAGTCACAGTGCATAGATCTCATATTAAAAAGGTTTAATATGGAGGCAAGTAAGAGAGGTTACCTGCCTATAAGTCATGGTATACATCTCTCTAAGAAAATGTGTCCTAAGACACTAGAGAAGAGAGGAAGAGGATGAATGAAATCTCTTATGCTTCGACTATGGGATCAATTATGTATGCCATACTATGTACCAGGCCTGATGTAGCTTATGCTTTAGGCATAGCTAGTAGATCTTAGGCTGATTTAAGGGAAGATCATTGGAAAGCTGTGAAAAATATTTTAAAGTACCTAAGAAGGACTAAAGATGTATTTCTCATATATGGAGGAGGGTCAGAGTTGAAACTAGAGGGATATACAGATTCTAGTTTTCAATCTGATCTGGATGATAGCAAGTCAGTATCAGGGTATGTGTTTACCCTAAATGGTGGGACAGTGAGTTGGAATAGTTTCAAGCAGTAGATAGTATTTGACTCAATTACTGAGGCAAAGTACATCGCTGCTAGTGAAGCCATCAAGGAAGCTGTCTGGATAAAAAAATTCATCATGGATTTAGGAGTCATTCCTAAGATTGAAGGCTAGTGCTACTCTATTGTGATAACACTGGGACTGTTATTAAATCTAAGGAACCTAGATCTCATCAAAAAAAAAAAAAATCCAAGCACATCCTCAAACGCTTCCATCTCGTTAGGGATAAGATATTGTCCTTGAATGAGTTGACACAAAAAATAATACAGTAGACCCATTCACTAAAGCCATACCATAGCAGCTATATGATCACCATCTTGATTGTATGAGATACAAAGGTGATTGGCTTTAGTGCAAGTGGGAAAATGCAAGAAGAGTGTCCTATAAGCCAATCGCAAGTGTGTTGCGATGGGACTTCTCTTTATAATTCCTCGACTCATGTTATGATATTTATTATTTGAGATATTGATTCATCATATTAGCTAAAAAAATAGTGTCCTATAAGTCAATCGTAAGTATGTTGCGATAGAATTTTTCTTTATAATTTTTTAACTTATGTAATGATATTTATTATTTGATAATAAAATGAGGCATTGATTCATCATATTAGTTGCTTCTTATTATGACTAAGATTATGATGAACCCCAAAGATTAAAAAAATAATTTTAAGAGATATGAATGGGTCATGCTAGTGAGATCTAAAATCCTAAAATTTTAATCTTAAATATATCTTATCGTAAGAACATTGAGTCGGAGATCAATGTTCCAAATAGACTGGCACATCCTATGTATGCTCGATGAAGAGGGTAGCAGATCTCACTAGCCACCTGTGTGGGACACTAATATTAGGTTGTGGGTGCTCATTTGAGAAATGAGTCAACTGAATTGACTCGATGAAAGATAACATCTTATGGAAGCCTTACTTGCATGTCAAAGATGGTTCTCTTTGTGGGAGTTGTGCAAGTAATCTTTAGACCTGAGATCATCATGAAAACTCATGCACATGAATCCATATTTTGGTTCATACTCAAGTATGGCTTTAAGACATGTACGGGGTATTCTGGATATGGTAGGAGTGTGTACGAAGATTGTGAGTAGGTCAACATGAAATCAATCGCTCCTAATAAGAGGAGATCGTATCCTGTGTATTCTCATTCGTAGATGACTCACGAAAAATCTTTTGGCCAAAAATAGGAAGGAGATTAGAAAGAGTTTCTAAAGCTTCTTCATTGGAGTCATCATTGGTTATTTGAGAATCGAAATGAATGTGTGTTTGAGTTTGACATGATTCCATATTCATGAACATTTTCAGGGTGTTGGGATGATCGAATGATTGTATTGCATGGTAACTTACCACTGAAGGACATATTTGATATTTTTATCAAATTTTTATATCATTTGGATAGTCATGATACATTATTAGACATCAATCTTGACTTGTAGGTTTTTGATCGAATTAAAAGTTTAATTCGATCGTCAATTAGAAAGAGTTCTAATTACTAAAATCGGGTTAGCTCGATTGGACCTAAATTGGTTAGATTAAATACTAATCAAATTAGGTCAACGTATACCCAAACCTACTACTAGCTAGATGTGAAATCCAATGGGTCACACACATATAAAAATTGGCCAAAGAACCCTTTTAGAAAGGTTGATTGGAATTTTGGATTCAATCAGGGTTCCAGTAAGCATGCTAGCACATGTGAAATCCCTAGCTCTTTTAGAGATCAATTTGGTCTCATGGCTTGCTCATTTGCTAGCTCAATTTAGTTAGCATTTGGGTTAGGTCAAGCCACCTAGAAGCAGCCAAAAAGTGGCATCATATCTAGTGTACACGCCAAATAACTAAAAGTCCAACTTAAGAAGGACTATTGGCGCTAATATGCAGAATGCATGCACACTTTATTTGTAGCCTGGAGAAGGACTAAGAATCCTTCTATTTTTTACCTCTATTTTTTATGGCAAGTAGATATGATGATAAGCCACATATCACACCTTTTAAAGTATAAAAAATCTACCATATTGTATGTGAGAAAATTGCTCGAAACATTGCTGCATGAACAATAGGTTTTTCTAGATGTGCAAAGGGACACGAAGACTCCTTCTATTTAGGGAGTCTTAAGCAACTTTTTATCTGATAGTTTTTGTGATAAGGATTGGTTTTAAGTTTTGATCATGTGGCAAAATTTTGAAAAATTATCAGATTAAGAAAGGTTGCTTTTCACACCCTTTTCTGGGCATGTGCACGCGTGACAGGGAGAAGGTGCTCGCATATCTCTTCGGTGAAGAATTCTTCTCACATATGAACTCTTATCCAAATAATGTGTCATTTGGTGATGGCCTTTCTATTTGGACAAAGGTTTACATGAAAAAATTTCACACTAATCTGATGTGTGAAGAGATATGACAAGCATCTTGTTCTATGCGTGCGTGCGTGAGAAGACAGGAATCCACGTATCACCCCCTGAAGAGTCCTTCTATTTAAGGACTCTCAGATAAGTGATACAAGGACTTGATATATCTTTCCAGATGAGGTGTGCCTTCTCTGTTAGTGCCCCATCTGGTGCTATAAATAGGGGATGATAGATGGGGTGATCATTCAATTCTTACATCCTCTATCCACTCCCTCTCTCCCACTCTTACAACTCTAGGTTTTAGGACAAAGCTTGTTCTTTTAAGACAAGCCTAATCCTAATAGCTCTAAGAATTTAAGAGGTCTAGAAAAAGATGGTCAAGTCTAGTGGATAGTTTAAAAAGGTTCAGACTCAGGTCTGGAGGAAGATCTGATTGATTGGTGGCTGGTTGAGTTTTAGGGGCTAGAACTCTTGAAGCAAGGTGAAGAAGGAGCGCTGTCCTTGGTTCAATTTTTGTATGGATCACTATTGGAGGGTAGACACTTAGATGCTTCATAAAAATTAGATTAGTGTTACAGGTATTCTTCTGATCCAAATTTATTTTATTGTACTTTGATTGATATAGTCAAGAGTTTCTGGGCATTAGGGTTTTCGGTGTATCGGATGTTTTTAATAAAAATTTTAAATACCTAATCCTTTTACTGCACCATCGAAACTCAATAGTGGCATCAGAACCTATCTTGATCTATATAATCAAAGGTTAAATTATTATCTTGATTGTGATCAAGCATGGAATTTTAGTTTGGTTCAAGTCGGCTCACGGGTTGAACCCGATTGAACATCCAAACCCTAGTATGTCTTAGAGATATGTTTTAAATATAAAATGCATAATGTATATGTTAAATTTTCTTAGTAGCTTAGTACTCTAATTGAGATTCATCACCAGGCCATCCGGTCATAAGAGCAAGTAGGGTTCAGAGACCCTCTCTTCCTATTCAATAGGGTACTCTTATGGCGTGTAGGGGTGCCACTGTGATGTCCTAAGAAGAAGAACTGTGCAAAGAGTATATTGTATTCATGCATTTTATTAGAACTTCATGCATATATGATATGCTTAAAATACAAGTTATAGTCATATTGTATGATTATATTTTTCATATCTTAGAGATATGACTGGATGCTATGTTTAGTTGTTATGAGTTTTAAGATGTAACTATATTTGTGCATCATTGTGATTGATTGATTTAAGATGTACTTGAGACCATTAAAGTCCTCATAAAAATTATATTAAGTCATAGTATTGTGAACCGGTAGCTGACCTATTTTCTTGAATCGATTAATTAATTGATGTCTAAGAAGTGTTTCATGTACGGTGGTTATTTAATTGATTCCATTGCTAGCCTGGCTAATTTTATTGGTGTCTAAGAAAAGCAACGAGAGGACCTCCACCAATCTTAATATTTTTCTAATCAATTAGATTAGTTTGAATCTTGAATGATAGTAGCTCAGTATTTTGAACACTACATATGCCTTCCTTCATGCCTAATTAATATCCTATCAAAAATCATAGTAGGTTTGTTGTGATATCTACAAAGCTTGCTATAAAGATTGATGTGGGTTTGTCTTGATACATATTAGATACTTTACGGTATATTTTGGATATGTTGCTTTGTTGTGATATCCACAAGGACAGCATTTTGCAGATATGACTATATAAAAATGAAGGATCTGACTTAACTATAAAATACTATAGTTTGTTGTGATATCCACAAGACTATGAATATTTTTAGAGGCAAGGTTTATGTTAAGAGTTGTATGAAATTTAATTGGATAGATTTTTCTACTTTTGAACTTATTGAGGTTTGTTATGATATCCATAAGGCTTCAATGAGGGACTAGGGTCTCAACCCCATTAAAAAATTAGATTAGAATTTCTCGTTTGTCATAGGAGAGGGCTATGGTATCTGATAAAATAATGAGAGACATAATTAGTTTTAAAAATCCTCAACTAGTTATGCATGTCAAACTTGAATGGTTTGCTTATACTATTATTCTTTATTTATGCAGATTTAAGTCTGCATTATGGCTTCTTTATTTTTACTGTATAATACTATAGATAAAAATATGTTGATCGATCCCAACTATATGGATGGATTGAGGAACTTACAAGTTAAGTTCATATCGAAGAAGAACTCCAATGTTTTGAATATTTTTGATCTTGGGATGGTCAGTAATAATAAGAAGGCAAAAGATGTCCATATGGATATTAGTTATTTATTTTATGGTAAGTTTGGATATTAGGAGTATAATTGCAAAAATATCTTGCAAGTTTGAAGTAGGGTGCAAGTATAGCACCAAAAGGTGTGTATATGATACAAACTTATTTTTTCATTGAGTAGCTCAGATTCTGATACTTAAGTATTAGATACCGCACGTGGATCACATATTTGTAATTCATTACAGCGACTATAGAATATCAAAGGTTTGAAAAGAGGTGACCTTGAGCTTTATGACGTAAGTGGAGAGTCTATTAGTACAGAGGTTGTGGAAACCTGTATGCTTGATTTACCTTCAGACAAAACTTTAGTATTGAAAGACAGTTATTATATGCCAAAGGTCATTAGAAATATTATTTCTATACTTTTGTTATTAAAACAAGGTTATGAAATAAGGCTAATGAGAAATGGATGCTCTATTTTCTTTTCAAATAAATTTTATGATAGTGGTTATATTGATAATAATCTTTTAATTCTTACACTCAATAAAAATATTTTTCATATTGAAAAAAATATGAAAAAAAAGAGAGAAGATGTGAATATCACATATCTCTGGCATTGCCACCTTGGTCATATTAGTGAGTCAAGGATAAACAAGTTATATAAAGATAAATTCTTTGATCCGTATGATTATGAATTATTTAGAACTTGTGAATCTTGTCTCATGGGTAAGATGATCAAGGCTCCATTTTCTAGTCATGGAGAGAGGGCAAGTGAGTTGTTAGCCCTAGTACATACGGATGTATGTGGATCAATGATAACTCAAGCTAGACGTGGATACTCCTATTTTATTACCTTGATAGATGATTTATCAAGGTTCGGGTATGTATATCTTATGAAACATAAATTTGAAGTCTTTAATAAGTTCAAGGAGTATCAATGTATGGTTGAGAAACAAACTAAAAAAAATATCAAGGTTCTTCGATCTGATTGAGGAGGAGAATACTTATCCAGTAAATTTATTGATAATCTTAAAAGTAAAGGTATTCTCTCTGAATGGACCCCTCCTTATACACCTTAGTTAAATGGTATAGCAAAAAGGAGGAATCGCACTTTAGTAGATATGGTGCGGTCTATGATGTGCTTCACTAATCTCTCAATATCTTTTTAGAGATATGCCCTAAAGACTGCCGCATACATATTAAATAGAGTACCTTCAAAGACTGTTGCAAGCACACCATATAAGATATGAAAGGAAAAGAAGCCTAATCTTAAACATCTTAAGATTTGGGGCTATCCAGCGTATGTCAAAAATATTTTTGGACATAAGCTTAGTGCTAGATCAGATAAGTGTAGGTTTGTAGGGTATCCTAAGAAAACTAATGGATACTATTTCTACCACCCTATTGATCAAAAAGTATTTGTTAGTAGGCACGTCACTTTCTTGGAGAATGAATTCATCCAAGAAGCAGTGGGAGGAATATTGAACTTACTGAAGTTCATGATCTACAAACCGATCCAGAAATATCAGTGGTTGGACCACAAGAAGATCCTCAATCAAAAGTACCTAAAGATGAGGTACATTCACAATATATATCTCCTCTCTGAAGATCAGATAGAGTACATTAAGCACCTCTGAGATATGGTTTTATCATTGAGAATGATAATTTGATCAATATCATTCAAGATGATGATCCACTGACATATGTAGAAGCTATTATGAGTAAAGACTCGGACAGATGGCTGAAAGCCATAAAATCTGAGATGGACTCAATATACACCAACCAAGTGTGGACCTTGATTGATGCACCTGAGAGTGTGACCCCAATAGAGTGCAAGTGGGTCTTCAAAAACAAGATCGGAGTAGATGGCCAAGTAGAAACCTACAAAGCTAGGTTGGTGGCGAAGGGTTTCAGACAAAAGTAAGAAATTGACTATGATAAAACCTTCTCACCAATGGCTATGCTCAAGTCCATCAAGATTTTACTTGCTATAGCAGCATACAACGATTATGAGTCTGGCAGATGGATGTCAAGACTGCATTCCTTAATGGTAATCTAGAGGAAGAAGTCTATATGACTCAGCCAGAGGGATTTATCTCAAGTGAGAGGGCAAATCAAGTATGCAAGCTAAAGAGATCCATCTATGGATTAAAGCAGGCTTCGAGAAGCTAGAACATTCGATTTGATATGACAGTCAAAGAGTTTGGCTTTATAAAAAATAAGGATGAACCATGTATGTATAAGAAGATAAGTGGGAGTGCTGTTCTTTTCTTGATTTTGTATGTCGATGACATACTACTAATTGAAAATGATATCCCAATAATGCAATTGATCAAAACTTGACTATCGAATAAGTTTTTCATGAAAGACTTGGGTGAAGCATCCTATATACTGGATATAAAGATCTATAAAGATAGATCTAAAAGGATGTTTGGCTTATCCCAGTCATAGTATATAGATCTCATATTAAAGATATTTAATATGGAGGCTAGTAAGAGAGATTACCTGTCTACAAGTCATGGTATACGTTCTCTAAAAAAATATATCCTAAGACATCAGAAGAGAAAGAGGATGAGTGAAATCCCTTATGCTTCGACTGTGGGATCAATTATGTATGCCATGCTATGTACCAGGCTTGATGTAGCTTATGCTTTGGGCATAGCTAGCAGATTTCAGGCTGATCTAGGGTAAGATCATTGGAAAGCTGTAAAAAATATTTTGAAGTACCTAAAAAGGACTAAAGATATTTTTCTTATATATAGAGGAGGATCAGAGTTGAAACTAGAGGGATATATAGATTTTAGTTTTCAATCTGATCCAGATGATAGTAAGTCAATATCAGGATATGTGTTTACCCTAAATGGTGGGGCAGTGAGTTGAAAGAATTTCAAACAGTAGACAGTAGCTGACTCAACTACTGAGACAGAGTACATCGCTGCTAGTGAAGCCGCTATGGAAGCTGTTTAGATGAAGAAGTTCATCATGGATTTAGGAGTAGTTCCTAAGATTGAAGAATCGATGCCACTCTATTGTGATAATACTGAGGCTGTTATTCAAGCTAAGGAACCTAGATCTCATCAAAGATCCAAGCACATCTTCAGATGCTTCCACCTCATTCAGAAATTGTAGAGAGACAAGATGTTGCTCTTAAACGAGTAGATACAAAGAACAATATAGCAGACCCATTCACTAAGGCCATACCACAGCAACTATTTGATCACCATCTTGATTGTATGGGATTGAGATACAAAGGCAATTGGCTTTAGTGCAAGTGAGAGATTGAAAGAAGAATGTCCTATAAGCCAATCGCAAGTGTGTTGCGATGGAACTTTTCTTTATAATTTTTCAACTCATGTAATGACATTTATTATTTGATAATAAAATGAGGTATTGATTCATCATATTAGCTACTTCTTATTATGACTAAGATTATAATGAACTCAAAGATTAGGAAAATAATTTTAGGAGACATGAATGGATCATGTTAGTGAGATCTAAAATCTTAAAATCCTAATCTTAAATATTCCTGATCGTAGGAACATTGAGTCGGGCATCAATATTCTGGATAGACAGGCACATCCTATGTATGTTTGATGAAAAGGGTGATAGATCTCACTAGTCACTTGTGTGGGACACTAATACAAGGATGTGGGTGCTCATTTAAAAATTGAAGCCTTACTTGCATGTCAAAGATGATTCTGTAAATGAGAGTTGTGCAAGTGATCTTTAGATCTTAGATCATCATGAAATCTTATACGCATGAATCCATATTTTGGTTCATACTCAAGCATAGCTTTAAGATATGTACAGTGTGCTCTGGATATGGTAGGAGTGTGTACGAAGGTTGTGAGTAGGTCAATATAGATCGATCACTCTTAGTAAGAGGAGATCGCATCCTGTGTATTCTCATTCGTAGATGACTCAGAAAAAATCTTTTGGCCAAAAGTAGAAAGGAGATTAGAAAAAATTTCTAATGCTTCTTCATTAGAGTCATCATTGGATAACTGAAAATCAATATGAATGTGTGTTTGAGTTTGACATGATTCCATACTTATGAACATATTCAGGATGCTGGGATGATCGAAGGATTGTATTGCACGGTAACTTAGCACTGAAGGGTATATTTAGTATTTCTATCAAATTTTTATATCTTCTAGGTAGTCATGATATATTGTTAGACATCAATCTTGACTTGTAGATTTTTGATCAAATTAAAGAGTTTAATTCGAATGCCAATTAGAAAGAGTTCTAATTACTGAAATTGGGTTAGCTTGATTGGATCTAAATTGGTTAGATTAAATTCTAATCAAATTAGGTCAACTTCTACCCAAACCTACTACTAACTAGATATGGAACCTAATGGGTTACACACATATAAAAATTGGCCAAGGATCCTTTTTAAAAAGGTTGATTGAAATTTTGGATTCAATCAGGGTTCCGATAAGCATGCTAGCACATGTGGAATCCCTAGCTCTTTTTTAAATCAATTTGATCTCATGCCTTGCTCATTTGGTAGCCCAATTTGGTGGGCATTTGGGTCAAATCAAGCCACCTAGAAGCAGCTAAAAATAGGCACCATATCTGGTATACACGCAAAATAACTAAGAGTCCAACTTAAGAAGGACTCTTGGCACTAATATGCAGAATGCATGTGCACTTTATTTGTGGCATAGAGAAGGACTGAGAATCCTTCTATTTTGGGCCTTTATTTTTTATGGCAAGTAGGCCAGATGATGAGCCACCTATCACACTTTTTAAGGTATAAAAAATCTACCATATTCTGCATGAAAAAATTACTTGAATCATTGCAGCATGTGCGATAGGTTTTTCTGGACATGTGAAGGGACATGAAGACTCCTTTTGTTTAGGGAGTCTTAAGCAACTTTTTATCAGATAATTTTTGTAATAACAATTAGTTTTAAGTGCTGATCATGTGGTAAAAATTTGAAAAATTATTAGATTAAGAAAGGTTGCTTTTCACACCCTTTCTGGGCATGCGGGTGCCAATAGGGAGAAGGTGCTCGCGTGTCTCTTCGGTGAAGAATCCTTATCACATATGAAGTCTTATCCAAATAATGTATCATTTGGTGAATGCCTTTCTATTTGAATAAGGGTTTATGTGGCAAAATTTCATACTAATCTGATATGTGAAGAGATGCAAAAAGTATCTTGTTCTAGGCTTGCACGTGTGAGAAGGCAGGAATCCATGTATCACCCCGTGAAGAGTCCTTCTGTTTAAGAACTCTCAGATAAGTGATACAAGAACTTGATATACTTTTCCAGATGAGGCATGCCTTCTCTATTAGCACCCCATCTAGTGCTATAAATAGGGGATGGTAGATGTGATGATCATTTAATTCTTACATCCCCTATCCACTCCCTCTCTCCCTCTCTTACAACTCTAGGTTTTAGGACAAGGCTTGTTCTTTTAAGACAAGCCTAATCCTAATAGCTCTAAGGGTTTAAGAGTTCTAGAAAAAGGTGGTCAAGTCTAGTGGATGGTTCAGAAAGGTTTATACTCAGGTCTGGAGGAAGACCTGATCGATTAGTGGTTGGTTGAGTTTTAGGAGCCAGAACTCTTGAAGCAAGGTGAAGAAGGAGCGCTGCCCTTGGTTTAATTTTTGTGTGGATCACCATTGGAGAGCAGACACTTGGACATCTCATGAAAATTGGATTAGCATTATAAATATTCTTCTAATTCAAATTTATTTTATTATACTTTGATTGATATAGTCAAGAGTTTCTGGGCATTAAGATTTTCGGTGCATCAGATGTTTTTAATAAAAATTTTAAACACCTAATCCTTCCGCTGGACCACCGAAACCCAACATTAGCCACATCTTATTATGTCTAAGATTATGATGAACCCCAAAAAATTAGAACCATAGTTTTAGGAGATATGAATGGGTCATGCTAGTGAGATCTAAAATCTTAAAACCTTCATCTTAAATATTTCTGATCATAGGAGCATTGAGTCGAGGATCAATATTTTGGATAGACTGGTACATCCTATGTATGCTCACTGGAGAGGATGGCAGATCTCACTAGCCACTTGTGTGGGATACTAATACAAAGATATAGATGCTCATTTGAAAAATGAGTCCACTGAATTGACTCGATGAAAGAGAACATCTTATGGAAGCCTTGCTTGCATGTCAAAAATAGTTCTCTAAGTGGGAGTTGTGCAAGTGATCCTTAGACCTGAGACCACCATAAAATCTTATGCACATAAACTCATATTTTGATTCATACCCAAGCATGGCATTAAGACATGTACAGGGTGTTCTGGATATGATGGAATGTGTATGGAGGTTGTGAGTAAGTCAACATAGAATCGATCACTCCTAGTAAGAGGAGATCGCATCCTGTGTATTCTCAATCTTAGATGACTCAAAAAAAGTCTTTTGGCCAAAAGCAGAAAGAATTTTAGAAAGAGTTTCTAATGCTTCTTCATTGGAGTCATCATTGGTTAATTGAGAATCGATATGAATGTGTTTGAGTTTGACATGTTTTCATACTCATGAACATATTCAGGGTGCAGGGATGATCAAAGGATTGAATTGCACGGTAACTTACCGCTTGAAGGATATATTTGATATTTCTATCAAATTTTATATCTTCTGAATAGTCATGATATATTACTAGATGTCAATCTTGATTTGTAGTTTTTAATCAAATTAAAGAGTTTAATTCGATCATCAATTAGAAAGGATTCTAATTGTTGAGCTCAGGTTAGCTCAATTGGACCTTAATCGATTAGATTAAAATCTAATTAAATTTGATCAACTTATACCTGAACTTACTACTGATTAGATGTGGAATCTAATGGGTCACACACATATAAAAATTGGTCAAGGATCCTTTTGAAAAAAGATTGATTAAAATTTTGAATTCAATCAGGGTTCCGGTATGCATGCTAGCATGTGTGGAACCCTTGCTCCTTTGGAGATCAATTTGGTCTCATTCTTTAATAATTAGCTATCCCAATTTGGTGGATATTTGAGTTAGGTCATGCCACCTAGAAGCAATCCAAATTGAGGCACCACATCTCATGATAACACCAATTATGAAGAGTCCAAGTTGTGAAGGACTCCTGGTGCAAAATAGGTTTTGCACATGCATGTTGGCGTAGGCAGAAGGAGGAGTCCTTTTGGCATAGGATTAAGATGTGTGTGTAGTCCACATCACTCTTTATTCTCTGATGCATATCTCAAAGTATGAGATGTATTTTTTCTAGATTTTTTAGGGTGGAGAAAAAATTGGAAAAGGAAGGATGTCTTGCGCATGCGTAGAAGCATCGCATCTATCTGCATTTTTGAAGGGTCCTTCTCCAGAACTAACTCAATCAAAATAGAACATTTTTTTATTACATTCCACATTTCATCAAGTATTTTATAGATATTTTTTTGGAATTTTCTCATACTTATCTGGATGCCAAATGGATGCCATAAGTTCCTCCACATGCGCACATGCGTGATGATCAGCCTTCACGAGAAAGGATGTGAGAGCATATCCATTTGTGAGAATTTTTATCCACTCATTAAGTATTCTAGAACTAGGATTGAATTTTATATCCACATAGATTTTTAAGGATTTTTTTGATTTGAGAAGGGATATGAAAATATCCCTTCTCTGGTTGCACGCGCAAAGCAGGGTGCTGATCGACATATCATTAATAATAGTCCTTCTACCTGAAGGAACTCTTATCTCTGATAATCAGATTAGATAAGCCTCTTAGATGAGGTATGTCCCTCTCTTTTGGTGTCTCTCTGGTGGCTATAAAAAGACCTAGGTGCTAGGTGTTCGAGGTATTCAGATCGGGTTTTCAAATTTTCTCCAGTTGCTTTCCTTCCTTTCTTACAACCTATCTTAGTTTTAAGACAAAGATTTGGGATTTAAGATAAAGCCTTATCTGATCCTAACAAGGGTTGCATGGGTTCTAAAGAAGGAGAATCAAAAGTCCAAAAGAGGTTCTGAGAGGGTGGAGTCAGGTTCTTCGAGAAATCTAACCGGTATGAGGCTAGTCGAGTTCTAGGGGCTAGAACTCTTGAAGCAAGGTGAAGGAGTGCTGTCTTTTGTTCAATTTTTATGTGGATCACTATTAGAGGGCAGACACTTGGATGCCTTGTAAAAATTAAAATGAGAGCTACAAGTATTCTTCTTATTCTAATTTATATTTATTATATTTTGATTATTATAGTCATGGGTTTCCAGGCATTGGGGTTTTCGGTGTATTTAATGTTTTGAATAAAAATTTTAAAAATCTAACCCTTCTGCTGTGCCACCAGAATCCAACACATGCCTCAAACTATCTTTGGGCATCCCAAAATTTTCTAAAAGGTCTCCTAGGCATGGAGAAGGTTTTTGGTATTTCACACGCCCAAGGACTTGAAAGTATAATGCCCTACAAGCCAATCGCATAGAGATACGAAGAGATTTTTTTTTTATTTTCTTTCTACTCATTTGCATGATATTAGTTATTTTTTATTTATAAGGTATTATATTTTATCATTTATTGCATTAAATTTTTTATGATTATGATAAACCCCATAGATTAGGGCAATGATTTTAGGGTCATGATGAAATCATGCTAGTGAGACCTAAAATCTTGATAGCTCCAATCAAAAATATTTCTAATCATTGAATCATCGAGTCAGAGATCGATGATATCGGTAAACTGGTACATCTTATGTATGCTCGATGAAGAAGGTGGTTGATCTCACAATCACTTGTGTGGTGACACTAATGCAAAGATGTAGGTGTTCATTAGAGAATGAGTTTGCTGAATTAACCCACCAAAAGAATATCTGATGGAGCCTTATAGCATGTCAACAGATAGTTCTTCAATGAGAGTGGTGCATGTGATCTTTTGACCTGAGATCATCATGGTACCTTGTGTACATAAATCCTTACTTTGGTTTATTCCTTAGCACACCACTTTGAAATGTGTGTGGGATATTCTAGGTATGGTGAAGTATGCATGGAGGTTATGAGTGGTTAATAAGGAATCGATCACTCCTTATAGGAGGAGAGAACATCCTATGTGATCTCATAGGATGATTACTCTAAGAGTCTCTGACCAGAGCAGAGATGAACAGTAAAAAAAATTTTTACTAGTTCATTAATCGAGTCATCATCATCAGATCGAGATACATATAGATAGGTATTTGGGTTTGATATATTTTCATACCCATGATCTTTTTGGGATGTTGTGTGATCAAAGGATTGAATTATACGGTAACTTATCATAGAAGGATAATTTTGGTATTTCTACTAAATTTTAAATCTTTTGGATAGTCATGACACATTGCTAGACATCAATCTTGACTTGTGGACACACCAAAATTAAAATAATTGAATTCAAGAATCAATTAGGAAGAGTCCTAGTTGATTGGGACTCTTGAGTTGACATAATTCAATCGGATTAGGGTTACGTCGAGAGTCTTGGTCCATTGCTGGCTAGATTTGGAATCCAATGGGTTACACACAATAAAAATTTGATCTTGGTCTAATCTATTTGGGTTTATTATAAATCTAATGGGTTAATTGAATTGCTAGCACATGAATTAACCCAAGTTCTCAATTGGGTTCAGTGCAATTGTATTTGTGCTAACCCTTTGCTTATTGCCTTGACCAAATGTGATTGGGTTTGAACCATCTATATATTAGTTGATTTATTTAGATTTTATAGAAGAGTTCCATATGAATCCATCACCTCCATGCCAAAAACCACACACCAATTTATTTATGGCATCATATTTATTTTGGTAGTTAAGGAGAGGAGTCCTTCTCCTTTACTTATCTTAATTCTCTTACATCTTCCACACGTTTCTTAATTTTGTGCACCATCAGATGATGCCTTGGGATTTGTGGGCATGAAAGAGGAGAAGGAGTCCTTCTCTAGAAAGGAACTCTACACCAAAATAAATATGGGACCCACTTTTTGTGCATTGAAATGGAAGAGTCCATTTCATACTGAACTCTTGATTCCTTCCATTAATTCTATGCATTTCCTTAATTCCTCATGATATATAATGGCACTTGGGATATGGGGCATGGAAGAGGAGGAAGAGTCCTTCTCTTGGAAGGAATTTGAATACCAAATAAGTTGGATATTCTTTCATATTTGCGTTGATATGGAAGAGTCCATAATATCATGGACTCTTGGTTTTTCACGCCCTCTCTCTTATCCCATGCGCCATATGATGGCATTATATTTTTCCTAAGTAGAGGAAGAGTCCTTCTACTAGTTAACCTCTTTAATTTCCATGCCATCTACTTGTATTCTATGCTAAAAATTAAATGAAGGCATGTAAGAATGAAGGGACTCCAAGAATTGGCATCCCATGGTGTTCCCCCTTTATCCTATTTAAAGGGAGTGCTAGACCTAGTTTCTACGTGCCATTTTGGGTGGTGTTTGGGCATGGAAATGAGAGGAAATTGATAGAAAAAATTTATAAAAGGACAAGAGAAAGAGGAGAGGAAAAATGGAAAGGAAAGGAAGATAGAAAATGGAAAGCATGAGATGCTTATCCAAAAATCAGATTATTCATGTGTTGAATATAAAATCTGATTTATGTGTGGTGAGATATTTTAAGGAAGGATTCTTAAAGAGGTCTTAGTGGAGGTCATAAAGGTGTCCAAGTAGTGGTGCAATCAGTTCTTATAAAGGATGGTCGGCAGCAAGCTTGCGAAGAAGGCTGCAGCATCATGTCGAGTTGGGAAGGGCCCTGATCAATCCTATGTAGATCACCATTGAAGAGCTTTTGTTTTGGAGTCTTATGGAGATATCAAAATTATCAATTCATGATCTTCATGATGGTATATGACTTCTAATATTCTCATGTTATGCATACTTTTGATATTTGATTGTAATCATGAAGGAGTTCCTAGGGTTTTTGTGTTCCGCTAGACTAGTTTAAATGTTAAACTTTATTTTCAATAGTTGAATGTATGTAAAAATTTTAAATTTTATATTAGGCTGTGTCATCGAAACTCAACAGTAGTTTCAGAGCCACCCTTGATTGATTCAATCAAATTTCATATTATTTTTGTGATATGGATTAGATCCAGTCCAAACTATGTCAAAATCAGATTTTTTGATTGATGTTTAATTGATGTTCTTAATGTATTTTTGTTTATGATAAAGTGTTATCAATCCATGTTCAAATCTTGGATATAAAATTTCATGGTCGATAGACTTGTGAGACAAGTTTTGGATTAGATCCCATGATCTAATTTTCAATGAAATTGAAATTCAGTGCATGTGATGCACGAAATCTTGGAATGTTACATATGGATGTACATTGCCAAGACTTATAATTTTTGTATTTGATACATTTACCTAAGATTCAAGTACCGACCACCATGTTATCGAATACTCACCATTGTGGGTCGACCATTTTGGTTGTTGCCCAAGGTATGTATGGGGCCGAAAAATTTTTGATCATGGAAAGAATGCATCAGACATGAATTAGAATTTTTATCGATGAATTTATTTAACTATATTTTATTGATCTAAAATATTTTAAAATTAATGATTATAGATTAAATCAAATTCATAGTTCTAATTTGCTTAGAATTCATGTTTAATTTAGGTTGATCAAATTATCTTTGACCTAATTCGATTAGGATTTGAGATATGTTGATCGAATCTAAATTAACCTAATTGAATTAGGATTAATCTAAGAATTGATCAACTCAACCCAAATGAATGATAAATAATGGACTTAAAGTTAAAATTGGGTCAAGTGTTGAACCCGAATCAAAAATCTTAAGATGGATCCGATACCCATATATTTAAACATCTCCATTGACATGTGTTTGAATAATATCACAATTGAAATAATATGAGTAGTTTGTTATTATATTTTATAATTATTATAAAATATATGTTGAGTGGTTATGGACTATGGTACATCCATGTGTTGGATGTATACATGAATGCTTTCATGCTAGTTGATTATATTAATACATTTGCAAGAGTTGCAATAGGGACTAAGTTTTCTTGATGTATTGTATTATCAACTAAACATTTTCTTTCTATATTTTCAACTGTTGATTGAGATATTTACATATTGATGTAAAATAATAGAAAAAAAATTATTTAAGAACAGATAGAAATTATTTCTTTCTATTTTCAAATAAAGATCAAGCATTCATGGTAGTCTTCATGGTGATGCAGACTAGTCTACCAGGCTTTTGGAGAACTGAGGTGCATTAAAATTGACCATGAGATGGTTCAATCTATGATGCACCTAAGTTAGACCCATAGATCATCTTGTGGCTCGAATAATTTTTTCAAAAGTCCATAACTATTTGTCTTCCTCTATATGCTCTTACTTGCTGGTAGTTAGAAATTAGAATTTACAAAGAATATGATGTATGTATATGTTTAGGATGTGCTTAAGACCTAAGTCCCTCATTCAAATTATATTAAGTCATAATGACGAAGTGTTAAGAACACTATCCATACCTTCTTTCATGCTAAGCTAGTATTATCTCAAGAATCATAGTATGCTTGTTGTGCTATCCACAAGGCTTGCTGTGGGGACTATTTTGATATTATTTTGGTGCATGATGAAGCTAATTGTACTTAGCTCATACTAGGTCAATAGAGTATGTCAAAAATTGTAGTGAGTATGTTGTGCTATCCATAAGGCTTGCTATAGTGTTTTGATATGATGTTGACTTAGTGATGCTTATGGCATATTCTGATAGTGATGTCTTATTGTGCTATCTACAAGGATAATATTATTCAGGTATGATCATATAAGATTGAAGGGTATGACTTAAGTAAAATACTATAGTTTGTTGTGCTATCTACAAGGCTATAAGTATTTTAGAGACAAAAATTATGTTGAGAGTTACATGAGATGCAATTAGTAAAAAGTTACTTACCTTTGAACTTATAGGAGCTTGTTGTGCTATCTGCAAGGCTTTTTATAAGGAATTGAAATCTCAACCCCACTAAAAAACTTTATGATAAGGTTTCTTGATTTCATATTTGGGGGCTATAAAATTTTTAATAGACCGAACATCATGGAATGGTTGAGAAAAAGATAGTGAAGAATGTCTTCACTAGAGAATCTAATTTAGAATTATAGCAATAATGAACATTAGAATTAAGTTGCAAGAATTATCTTGTAAGTGTAAAGCAGGAGTAGGATGCAAAAGTTACATATGCTAATAATTTGTATGAGATATAAATTAATTATCATTGAGTGTTTCAGCTTTAAAATATTAGATATGTGATACCTTATATAGGTTCTACTTATGCAAAATATTATCGAAACTATAAAGCTGAAGTAAGATGACTATTTATCTTTTGGCACTGATGGATAGTCCATTCATGCTGAAGCTGTAAGAACCTATATAACCTTATAGTAAGGTTTTGAAACTAGTAGATTATTGTTATATGCCTTAATTTATCAAAAATATTATTTTAAATTTTATGCTAATGTGGCATAGTTTTGAGATTAATGTAAAGAGTAAAAGTTACTATCATTTCGATAAATTTTAGGACTATGGTCTCATATTTCTATCAATTAATGATGTTATTCTTCATGATTGATAAGAACAAGAAATAAATATGTGATGGTCACATATCTCAGGGTATTAAGATATTAAGTCTTGAATATATGGATGTTCAAAGACTAATAATATCTTGACCCAGAGATTGACACTTCATGTGTGATATGATGTGTTCTCTAAAATACTTCACAAATTTTAATTCTCATTCTGTGAAAATATCTTAGAAGTTGCTGTATATATTTTAAATTAGATATCAATAAAATCAGTAACGAGCACTCCATATGAGATATCGAAATGGCAAAAGGTAGGTTGCCAACATTTGTGAAAAGAGTTGATGTATATAAGTTTGTGCTAAAACAAGTTTAGATAAGCGTATAGGTTATCCCAAAAAGAGTAGTATGTGATACTATTTCTACCACCCTACTGGACAAATGGTGTTTTGATAGTAGGTATGCCACCTTTTAGGAAAAAAAAAATTTTAAAAAAAGAGACAGTGGGATGATAATTGAACTTGAGAAATTCAAGACCTATGAACTATCCTATCATAATCTATGGAATGCCCACAAAATTGATCCTCAACAAGATATGCTCATTGATGAGGCACAACTATGATACACACCTCCTCACCGAAGGTCAATTCAAGTGTGTAATGTGCCACTCAAAAATGATTTGTCATTGAGAAGGACGATACACCATACATCATTAAGAATGGTGTTTCTTTGACTTATTCAGAGATCGTCATGAGTAGAGACTCTGATAGTTGGCTTGAAACCATGACATCCGAAATGAACTCTCGGTACATCAACCAAGTATGGACTATGATTGAAGCACCTATGGGTATGACCCAACAAGTTGCTAACAGAGATGTCAATCCAAAATTTTGCTATTGCCACACACCATCTAAAAAATTTTGTCTCTAGTGGGAAGGCAAATGCATTTATGGACTAAAGCAGGTATTGAGGAATAGGTACTTCTATTTTTGATGTGATAGTCAAAATATTTGACTTTATCAAATATAGATGAACCATGTGTGTGTGGAAGAAGATAAGTGGGACTCCCATTAACTTCTTGATTATATATGAGGATGACATACAGCATATTGGGAAGGTAGTCCCAATATTACACTCGATCAATAATATGCTTATCACAAATGTTTTCATGAAAAAAACTTGGGTTAAGTATCCAATATTTCTTGGTATCTATAAGGATAAATGTAATGGATGTTAGGCTTGTTCCAGTATAGGTATATAGATTTTATGTTGAAGAGGTTCAACATGAATGGATGTAAAGGAGTTTACTTACCCATATATTCAATGTACTAAGCCTGATGTATGCCTTGTGCATAATCATTGATTTCAGGCAGATCCTTAATAGGATCTTTTGAAAACTATGAAAAGCATTCTCAATGTACTTGAGAGGTACTAGAGGAGCAGTGAATTGGAAAAGTTTCAAACAGCTAACTGTATTTATTTTAATTAAATATTGTTAGTAAAGATTGCTAAGAAAAGTCGTCAGATGAAAGGGTTCATCACTGAGTTGGGTGTGGTCTGACTAGGAACCCACGCACATCTTAGTCACTTTCACCTCATTCATGATATGATCATAAAATGAGTTAGTATTAAGAACATTATAATGGACCAGTTTACTAAGCCTTACACAGCAGTAGCATAATCACCATTCTGATTGCACAAGCATTAGATATAGGAGCGATTGGCTTTAGTGCAAATGGGAGATTGAAAGAATAGTGCCCTACAAGCCAATCGCATAGGGATGCGAAGAGATTTTTGTTTATTTTTTTTTTAGTCATTTGCATGACATTAGTTATTTTTTATTTATGAGGTTTGTATTTTATCATTTACTACATCATATTTTTTATAATTATGATAAACCCCATAGATTAGGACAATGATTTTAGAGCTATAATGAGATCATGCTAGTGAGATCTAAAATCTTAATAGCCCCAATCTAAAATACTTCTAGTCATTGGATCATCGAGTCAGAGATCAATGATACCGAAAAGACTAATACATCCTATGTATGCTCGATAAATAGGTTGGTTGACCTCACAACCACTTTTGTGGGGACACTAATACAAGAATATAGGTACTTATTAGAGAATGAGTTTACTGAATTGATTTACCAAAAGAACATCTAATGCAGCCTTACAGCATGTCAACAAATAGTTCTTCAGTGGGAGTGGTGCATGTGATCCTTTGACTTAAGATCACCATGATACCTTGTGTATATGGATTTTTATATTGATTTATTTTCTAGCACACTACTTTGAGATATGTGTGAGATATTCTGGGTATGGTGAAGTGTGCATAGAGGTTATGAGTGATCAATATGAAATTGGTCACTCTTTGTAGGAGGAGAGAACATCCTATGTAATCTCATAGGATGACGACTCTGAGAGTCTCTGACCAGAGCAGGGATAAATAGTAGAAAAGATTTCTACTAGTTCATCAATCGAGTCATCATCAGATCGAGATACATATGGATAGATATTTGGGTTTGACATACTTCTATACCTATGGCTTTTCTGGGATGTTGTATAATCGAAAGATTGAATTGTATGGTAACTCACCATGGAAGGATAATTTTGATATTTCTATCAAATTTTAAATCTTTTGGGTAGTCATGACAAATTGCTAGACATCAATCTTGACTTGTGAACTCAATAGAATTAAAAGAGTTTAATTCAAAAATTAATTAAGAAGAGTCCTAGTTGATTGAGACTCTTGAGCTGACCTAATCCAATCAGATTAGGGTTACGTCGAGAGTTGGTCCATTGCTGGCAAGATTTGAAACCCAATGGGTCACACACAATAGAGATTTGGTCTTGGTCTAATCTATTTGAGTTTATTATAAATTCAATGGGTTAATTGAATTGCTAGCACATGAATTAACCTAAGTTCTCAATTAGGTTCAGTGCAAATGTGTTTGCGCTAACCCTATGCTTGTTACCTTGACCTAATGTGATTGGATTTGAACCATCTATTTATTAGTTGGTTTATTTAAATTTTATGAAAGAGTTTCAAGTGAATCTACCACCTCCATGCCAAAAACCACACGCTAATTTATTTGTGGCATCATATTTATTTTGGTAGTTAAGGAGAGGAGTCCTTCTCCTTTACTTATCTTAATTCTCTTACATCTTCCACACGTTCCTTAATTTTATGCACCATCAGATGGCACCTTAGGACTTATGGGTATGGAAGAGAAGAAGGAGTCCTTCTCTGGGAAGGAACTCCATGCCAAAACAAATATGGGACATCCACTTTTTGTGCGTTGAAATGGAAGAGTCCATTTCATACTGTACTCTTGATTCCTTCCATTAATTCTATGCGTTTCCTTAATTCCTTGTGACATATGATGGTGCTTGGGATATGGGGTGTGGAAGAGGAGGAAGAGTCCTTCACTTGGAAAGAATTTGAACACCAAATAAGTTGGATAGCCTTTCATATTTGCATTGATATGGAAGAGTCCATAATATCATGGACTCTTGATTTTTCATGCCCTCCCTCTTATCCCACACGCCATATGATGGCGTTATATTTTTCCTAAGTAGAGGAAGAGTCCTTCCACTGGTTATATTTTTTCTAAGTAGAGGAAGAGTCCTTCTACTGGTTAACCTCTTTAGTTTCCATGCCATCTACTTGTATTCTTTGCTAAAAATTAAATGAAGGCATGTAAGAATGAAGGGACGCCAAGAGTTGGTGTCCCATGGTGTTCCCTCTTTATCCTTTTTAAAGGGGGTGCTACACCTGGTTTCTATGTGCCATTTTTGGTGGTGGTTGGGTGTGGAAATGAGAGGAAATTGATAGAAAAAATTTGGAAAAAGACAAGAGAAAAAGAAGATAAAAAATAGAAAGGAAGGGAAGAGAGAAAATGGAAAACATGAGATGCTTGTCCAAAAATCAGATTGTTCATGTGTTGAACATAAAATCTGATTTGTGTGTGGTGAGATATTTTGAAGAAGAGTTTCTAAAGAGGTCTTAGTAGAGTTCATGAAGGTGTAAAAGTGGTAGTGCAACCAGTTCTTGTGAAGGATGGTTGGTAGTGAGCTTGCGAAGAAGGCTGCAGCGCCATGTCGAGTTGGAAAGGACCCTGATCAATCCTATGTGGATCACCATTGGAAGGCTTCTACTTTGGAGTCTTGTGGAGATATCAAGATTACCAATTCATGGTCTTCATGATGGTATATGATTTTTGATATTCTCATGTTATGCATGCTTTTGATATTTGATTGCAATCATCAAGGAGTTCCTAGGGCTTTTATATTTCGATAGACTAGTTTAAATGTTAAACTTTATTTTCAATAGTTGAATACATAAAGATTTTGAAATTTATATTTCACTATTAGAATCCAACAAGACTCTCCAAGAAAAATAGAAAAAAATTCATTAAGGCACCAACAACTTTTCTAGTATGAAAAATCTCTTTTCTTGTTTTCATCTTATCTCTAATTCAGATCGCATTCGAATTTGATAAGAGATAGGATTATAAGACATCAACCATTTCTGTCCAGCCTTATTGAGTCTCTTAATTTGATGCCAAAAAGGTCAAGCTAAATCTTATTTGGCATAGAGATATGGGCAAGGGTCCAATTATGGCGCAATGAGATAAGGATAGAGTCCTAATTTGACAAGGACTCTTCATTTCTGACTCAATTCTAATCCAAATCAAATTTGGATTGAATCCACTGATAGAAATAAATCTAATCCAATTAGAAATCTAAATATCTCATCAAATTTCTAATCTAATTAAAAATTAGCTGAGTCCAAATCTTGATCAAAGCAAGATCAGATTTTCTTTGTAATCAGGATTGATCATATCAAACTTAATCTGAATCGAACTGAATCTCATTCAATTAGACTTGTTCTAAAGCTCTTTATTTAATCAAATTGAGTCAATTACTAACTAATTCTCCATTAATAGTAGAGTTCTAGTCTCAGTGGGACTCTCCTTCAGAGTCCTAGTCTGAATAGGACTCTTCACCAGAGTCACAATCCAATTGGACTCTTCAGCCATCTGATCTGACCAAATCTTCTAATGCATGTGACCTCATAGGTTTGAACCTAAGTCATTGGCATAGGAATAACTTTTTATACCAATCGATATAACCATCTAGCAATGGTGATCTGACGATCGGATAGATCAAAGTATTGCAAAGCAACCTTCTAGAACCTATTGGCATATAGTTACCATATAATTCATCTCTTTGACCCTAATGCTCAAGATGACCTAGGATTTAATGTTAACCCTAATTTAGTCGACCACATTATACTTCAACCTTTTAAATTTATGTGAATGGATTATCCTAACCAAGGTTTTGCTAAATTAAAATACATTGATGCATATCTCCTATTAATTCAGAGGGGTCAATTCCATCTTGACTGACACACCAACTTGATAAGTACTTGACTGCATCCAGTATCCTTCTGTCACTGAATTAAAAACTCAGATAGTCTGTTATTAAAGTACAGTGAGTTACTTATAAGTCACCGTGGTGGTCTCAGGTCTGAGGGACACTTATACCCATACCCTTCATGAGCTATTCTTGACAGCAGAATGCTCAGTATATGATCACGTTCAATGTGAATGTACTCCTACATTTTATCTGCATGTCATAACAGTATCTCCATACTCTTTAGTTAAGAAGATAACCAACTCATATGGCACACAATGACCTATACTCGACATTGCTATCGTCCTATTAATAGCACATCATTTGGTCGCGAATATTTTTAAGGACTAAACGATAAATCCTCCTTTGTCGATTAATTATAGTCCTAAAGACTTCATTACAACATAGGAGTTTGAAGATAGATAATTTATAATAAAAAATATTAAATAATTTTTATTAATATAAATTCATATACACTTACAAGAATGAGCACAATCGTCTAATAATTGCTTTGGGCTATATTTTCCAACAATCTCTTTGTTGTGTGACCCTATAGATTCAATTCTATCTGGTAGTGAGATATACAATGATCTCTATTAAAGTATCATTGAAATTTTTTTCAATGGGTCGGAATAATTTCACTTTAACTCATCAAAAATTATCGATCCAAAACAATCCTAGTGAGCTCTCACAATCTATCAGTGACACCTAGCAGTATGTAGTGGCAACCCAGTAGAACTGAAATGAACCTCTAGATGTAGTTAACGTATAATTTAGTTTCTCTATCATGAGTTTCAACTTGATGGCAGGTCATGGATAAATTATCAAATCTCAATATCAGTCATATGATAGATTCGATTAGCTCAAGTCCAATTGTAATTTTTATGAAAATTCTTTTCCATCAATCACATTACTAAGGCCATAGATTCTTGGACTTAGCCTTTCAAATCTCATAGGACTACTCCTCTCTATTAAGATTGATAGATCCCATCTTGATGTGCATCCTACTCTTATAGTGGACCAACTATCACCAACATCCACTACAAGGGCTCATTGAGACCCATGTTTATGTGTCAGTCAAACTCCAGCAGCCTCATTGTGAGTAGTAGTACAATCTCAAGTCAAAGAATCATTCACTTAACTACAGCATCGAGACGATCATTGACAATTGAATAAAAATCTAAGTGATCTCTTGTATGGTCACACTCAGTACTAGTTGTTCTCTAACAACTATCCGTACTCATCACTTAGTGTCTCTACACTGTAGACTAAAGATCCATCTATCTCGAAAGAAATGATTTGTGCGCCAGTCTATCCAGATCGGTCATCATTCTCATGATAATCCTATGATCGGGAGTATTAAAGAATTAAATACATGTCCTTAATTCTCAACATATTGAGAATATATATCACAGGTTAATTTCATGAATGATTCAAGGACACATCATACTTGAACGAAAAATAAACTTATTCTTTTATTGATCAAATCAATGTATTAAGTACAAAATTATATCCTTGATTTATTACAGTGTGTCAGCCATATGGCTTTTAGGACATATATTTAATAATCTCCTACTTGGACTAAAGTCAATTGACCATAAATCTAAGTCTCATGTTCTCAAGGTGGACCTTCATTTTTTATCAGCTCAACTGCTTAGTCAGTGGGTTTGCCATGTTATCCACGGAGTCTACTCTTCGTACCTCGACATGTTTCTTTTCAAGGTAGTCGCATATGATATGATATCACTGCTTGATGTGCTTTGATTTCTGATGAGACCTCGACTTCTTAGCAAGTGCTATGGCTCCATTGTTGTCACAATAAAGTGGTATGGCATCCGATGTCATAAGCCTAAGTTTCGTGACAAACTTCTTGAACCAGAAGCCTTTCTTTGTAGCTTCTAAAGCAGCGACATACTCAGCCTCCGTGGTTGAATCCGCTATGATGGGTTGCTTGAAACTCTTCCAGCTAACTGCGTCACCATTACAAATGAACACATATCTTAACATAGACTTTCTATCATTAGGATCAGACATGAAATCTGAGTCAGTATACCCCTCGACTCGTAACTTAGAATCTCCTCTAAAGATCAAGAACAAATATTTAGTCCTTCTTAAGTACTTAAGAATGTTCTTCACAACTATCCAATGCTCTTCGTCTAGATTTGACTGATACCTGCTCATGACACATACAGTAAGGACAATATCAGGTCAAATACATAGTATGGCATACATGAGTCTCCTTGTGGTTGAAGAATAAGGAATCCAACTCATGTGCTATATTTTCCAAGATGTGGTTGGACACATCATCTTGGAAAGATTAATACCATGACTAAGAGGTAAAAGTCCTCTTTTGAAGTTTTTCATGCTAAACCTCCTCAGCACTTTCTTTATGTACTGCTTTTGTGATAGGCCTAGCATCCATTTAGGTCTATCCCTATAGACCTTTATTCTGAGAATATAGGATGCTTCTCCTAGGTCTTTCATAGAGAATTCTTTAGATAACCATCTTTTGATCGTGGTCAGTATGAGAATATCATTCCCAATAAGGAGAATATCATCCACGTACAATATGAAGAATGTTATTGCACTCCCACTGACCCTTTTATATACACATAGTTTCTCTTCATTTTTGATGAAATCAAATGATTTGATTGCTTCATCAAAATGATGGTTCTAACTATGAGAACCTTGCTTTAATCTGTATATGAATTTTTGCAGCTTGCAGACTCTGTGATCTCCATCACTAGATGTGAAACCCATAGGTTGCTCCATATAGATATCTTTCTCAAGATATCCATTCAGGAAGGCAGTTTTTACATCCATCTGCCAGATTTCATAATTATAGTAAGCTACAACAGCAAGCAGAGTACGGATGGATTTTAGTATGGCTATGAGCAAGATGGTTTTTTGATAGTCAATACCCTCATGCAGACTATAATCTTAAGCCACAAGCCTAGCTTTATAGGTCTCTACCTTACCATCAGCACCTATCTTTCTTTTGTAGATCCATTTACACCCAATGGGTATGATACCCTCAGGTGGATCCACTAAGGTCCAGACTTGGTTCGAATGTATTGAGTCAATTTTTGACTTCATTGCATCTAACCATTTCTCGAAATCGATGTCAGATATTACCTCGTCAAAGGTATTAGGATCATCACCATGATCCCTATCTTCCATAAGAAATATTTTTTTTTACTTCCTCCGTAAGCATATCCATGTATCTTTCAAGAGGTCGGGAGATCCTACTAGATCTACGAGGTGATAGAGGAACATCAACTACTGGCTCATGGACAACGGGTTTCTAAAAATCTATAGATCTTGGCTCTTCAGAGATCTTCTCTTTGAGCTCAACTAACCTCCCACTGCCACCATCCTAGATAAACTATTTTTTTAGGAATATGATGTTTCGACTCACAATCACATTGTAGTCTTGTAAAAAGTAGAAGTAGTATCCCATGAATTCTTTAGGATACCTTATAAAGTGAGCTATAATAGATCTACCCTCTAACTTATCCGCCATCTGTCTTTTGATATAGGTCGGACATCTTCAAGTCTTAAGATAACTTGGACTTGACTTCTTACCGAACCATATCTCATATAGTGTAGTAGGAACGAACTTTGATGGAACTCTATTCAACAAGTGAATTGCGGTTAACAAAGCATGTCCCCAAAGATATAAGGGTAGATCAGTGAAGCTCATTATGGATTTGACCATATCCAATAGGATCCTGTTCCTCCTTTCAGATATCCCGTTAAGCTGAGGTGCTCTAGGAGGCATCCATTAAGAGACTATGCCGTTGTCCTTAAGATATCTCAAAAATTTTTAACTAAGATATTCACCTCCTCAATCAAATCGAAGAATCTTAATAGATTTATTAGTTTGTTTTTCTACCTCATGTCTGAATTCCTTGAACCTTTCAAAGGCCTCAGACTTGTGTTTTATCAGATATATATATCCATACCTAGACAGATCATCGGTAAAGGTAATGAAGTAGGTATAACCACCCTTGAACTGTACATCAAATGGTCTAGATACGTCGGTGTATACTAGGGCAAGTAACTCAGTTGCCCTTTCTCCATGTCTTACAAAGGATAACTTGACCATTTTCTCTCGAAGGTAAGATTTGCAAGCTAGATATGACTCTGAGTTAAGAAAGCCAAGGATCACATTCTTTTTTAGTCTGTTTATCCTGTCCTCTCTAATACGGTCTAATCTATGATGCCACAAGTACTTTTGGTTAATTTTATCTCTAGATCTCTTTTGGCCTACGGCACTTACTGTTTGCTCGTTTAAGTTCACATTCACATCAATATGTAAGTGATAAAGACTGTCAATTAAAAAATCTTGTGCAATCAATTTATTTCATAAATAAATAGAATAAAAATATTTATTGAAATTAATTTCAAAACCTTCCTATGCTAGCACAGACACAAAAATCAAATTTCGACTAGCTACAGAAACATAATAACAGTCCTTTAAATCTAATCTAACATCAGATAGTAATCGAAGAGAGTAAGTGCCAACAGCTTTTGTAGTAATTTTTGCTTCATTGCCGACCTGAAGGATCATATCACCTTCCTTAACCTCTTACTTTCTATCAGACCCTACATGGAGGTAGATATATGAGCACTCAAGCTAGAGTCTAATACCCAACTAGAAGTAGAAGAAACCGTAAGATTAGATTCAATTGCAAGCATACCTTCGAAAGGTTTATCACCTTTTTTGATCTTTAAGCTCTCTAGGTATTTTGTACAGTTCCTCCTCCAGTGGTCTTCAGCATGACAATAAAAATATTTTTTCTTTGCTTTGACCTTATTAGGAACTTTTTTCTTTGGCATGTTCTCTTTTTTCTTCTTCTTAGTAGAATTAGCCTTCTTCTTCCCAGTAGACTTTCTCTTGGAAGAAGTCCGCTCTATAACGAGAACAGTGCCCTTTGAACTCTTCAAGGTTTCCTCCATAGTGACCAACATGTTGAGTAGTTCGGGTATAGTGCAATCGAGCTTGTTCATATAAAAATTTTTAATAAATTGACTATATGAACTTATAAGAGATTGAAGGATTAGATCCATCTGCATTTCCTTTTGTATTTCAAGTCTGAGCTTCCCAAGCTCTTCAATGTCCTAGATCACTGACATACAGTGCTCATGGACTGACTGTCCTTGACGTATCTTTACATTGAAGAGTCTTTTGGATACCTCGAAGTGTGCTGTATGGCTCTGCTCACTATATAACTCTTGTAGGTGAGTGATAATAGCCCTGGCAGTAGGCATATGCTCATGCTGGCTTTGCAACTCGTTTGACATAGATGCCAGCACATAACGTTTAATCCGACTGTCTTTGTCCATCCACTTCTCAAAAGCAACCCTTTGCTCAATAGTAGGATGGTTTAGTAATACAATATAGATTTTTTATTAAGTACATGATCTAGTTTTTCAAAGATCAAGACAATCCTGAGGTTTTTGAGCCAATCTTCGTAATTTGTACCGATCAAACGATTGGTTTCAAGGATGCGGACTAGAGGATTTGAGGCTGATATTGTTTAACTACGAGAGTAGAAGTTCAAGTTAGACTTTTATACTTAATTATTATATTTACTTTTAAGGACTTTAAGATGCAAACAATGACTCCCACTAATTTATCGAATCCCTCGATTCTCTAGGAAGGAAACAGAAACCCTAGCATGATAAAGGATTCCTAGTGGGTGCTACAATCCCACCGATGCCATGCACCTCATCTAATAGTTATTGATAATATGTACATCAATGCATAGGCAACTCTTTATCCAAATACTTCTCTAAGCATATTGCAATGACTTGATCTCTAAGTCATGTGGGCTCACCTAATAGTTATTGTCCACACTCCTTAGTTAAGCCTGACCCACCGTTCACAAGCAGGTGCAAGGTCATCATTGGATCCCTCACCTAACAGTTATTGGGCCCAACCCATCCTTACCCTGGAGCAACTCTTTGCTAATAGAGTGGTTGCGTGCTCTCGATGCAACTGAACCACTGTGACTAGTCGAGAACAATCAACGTTGGTAACACGTCCGCACATCTGTAATGGTGGAAGACCTATGGACTTAATATTTATAGAGAGATTTAGATTTAGGTCTTATCTAATCAGTCATCATATGATCAATCTAATTGGCATAGGCTAAACCAAACCATTAAGTAACCCAATTTAAGACCTGTTGGTGCAGAATTTCATCGAAGTCGGAGAAGCTGGAGCTGGGATGACCGCGACCACCATCGGAACCTGCAAAGAAAGCTTAAATCGGAGTTTGGGGTGCTCCGACAAGATCCTCCGATGCTCAAGTCAGTACTCTGCTTCAACAGAAATGGAGTGCTCGAGCAAAAATTTTGGCAGAGTTTCGAGACAGAGTTACCAGCCTGGAGAAGAACGTGTTCGAAGATCCTTATTTATAAACAGAGGGTGTAACTGACCGACAGCAATGTCTGTAATCATCTGAAAGTGGACCGCTCAGAGCCGCATGGAGTTTGTTACGGAGAGTAGTGGCATCAGGGGTCGTTCAGGGCCACATGGAGCTTGTTGCGAAGAGTGGAGTGGTGTCCATTGTCGGGACTTGCCAGAGAGTGGTGGAGCTGCATGGAATCCATTGCAGAGAGTGGGGCAGGAGGGCAGCTCTTGTCGTGACTTATCAGAGAGTTTGGATCCATCGGCTGAACCTCGGTTGGGATACCTGATGGAGCAGAATGGCTCTTTACTTCATCGTTCTAGGAGAGGCTCGGATGTTCCGAGGTCGCTGATGAATCTACCATTATCCGATACTTCGGATGCTGACGTTTCAGGTGGGAGTCATCTACTATAGGAGCTCGGATGGAGATCTTTGTTGACGAAGTTGGGGAAGTCAGTCTGGGATTTATCTGATACGAAAGCTCATCTGAAGATTTTCCATCGGAGAAGTCTAGTTTTATGGGGAGCCTGGTAGGAGGTCGACCAACGATGGACTTCGGATAGCACTGGGGGGCTCAGCAGACATCAGAGGCGATCGGCTATCACAGGGACCCCGTTGCTAGAGCTCGTCCGTCATAGAAGCTCATCCAGAATCCATCCACTGGGGAAGTTCGGATGGGCTTCAGCTCTCACGAGTGGTCGAAAAGGGACTGCTTATTGTAGGAGCTCGGGCGAGGACCGATTGCCATGGATGCTTGGTGTAGTGTCCCGCTGTAGAAGCACGTCCAGGGCCCACTCACTATGGAGTAGCTCGGTTGGAGTCTATCTGTGGTAGAAATTCGAAAGAAATTTGTTTATAGTAGAGGCTTGAGTAGGGATTTGCTTACAGTCGACGTCTGGGATAGACAGCCTGCTGTAGGAGTTCAGAGTAGACTGTTCGCCGTAGAAGTTTGGCTCTCGCAGGAGCTCGATTGAGATCCGAAAGGCGATCGACCGTCGAAGAAACTTAGAAGGAGTCTGGTTACTGTAGAAATCTCATTGTCGGGGAAGCTCGGATGCCGATGAAGCCTGGAAGAAGTTCGGGGGTAGTCGGTTGCTGTAGAAGGTCGGCTGGCGGTGAGGCCCAGAGAGCTTTTGGGGCGGCCTGGTAGACGAATGGAGGAACTCATTGTCAGAGAAGTCCGGAAGAGTCGGCCTTTTTGCGACTTTGACTGGGGGTATTTCATACCCAACACCATTCTCCCTACTTTCGAGTTCGGGCTCCGAACGAGGGAAGTACAGAAAAATTCTCACGGTCGATGTTGCTTCCCCCCCCCCAATTGCCATATTCGGAGGTTGCCAGATATTTTGGCGTTCAGCGCACTGGTACTAGAGCCTTTCCGAAAAAGATTTCTTCTTTTTGGGGATTTCCGTTGGGGCGTGGCTCTAGGTATGGTGCAATAATTATTTTGTCCGCTGCCAGCCATTTTCAACAGCCTGTTAGAGTGGGTGGGACATGCGGCAGGTACAGGCCGGTTAGAGGAGATCCACGATCATAACCGCTCCAGGCCCTGTTGCCTATTTAAACACGTCTTCCTCCTTAGGGGTTTCACCCTGCTTGAGAGAGTCTGTCGGTCCCCTCTTCTTCCCCAAGAGCTCCAGCCTCCTTTAGCACCCTTCCCGGCTTTAGGCATCCTCTGGGTCTTCCATCATCCTTGCCGCCTTCCTGCACTCTCCAGGACAACCTAGGTTAGTCTTGGAACTTCTCGCTGTTTTTCTATTTTTTCTCCTTCGTGCTCTGTTCATTTAGCTTCCTTGAGGGCCTGCTCGCTATTTTTTCTGATTTTTTCGAGATTTTGTAGCTTTTGTTTAATCCAAAATATCTTCTGATATCTCCTCTTCTAGTAGTTCTAAGAGTTCGTCAGCCCCAGTTTCCCAAAGTCCCGATATCGTGGCCGAACCCGTAGCCAGGACTGAACCTTGTCTGGCCTTTGCACCGGACACCATCCCCGACTCCTTAACTCTAGATGAACTCTCACTGATAAGGATTCAGTATGGAGTTCCTCCGGAGTACGAGCTGGAACTTCTCGAGCAAACTGATCGGGCTAGCGCCCCTCCTCCCGGCTGCTTCTATCTGTATCAGGAGGCCTTCTGTGTCGGGCTTTGGCTTCCGCTACCATCCCTTGTCGTGGCTCTCTTTCATTTTCTGAATATTTCTCTAATTTTTATCGTGCCGAACTCCTTTAGATTTTTTATAAGGTTTCTTTCTCTTTGTAGTTTAGCTGAAGTTCGACCGACTCTTTCTTTATTTAGGAACTTCTACACCTTCAAGCACCATCCCTCGGTAAAGGATTGGTGGTATTTCTCCCCCCAGTTCAGTAGAAAGGGGTTACTGAAAGGCACCCCCTCTTCTATCCATAACTGGAAGGAGAAGTTCTTCTATGTCCGATGCCCGACCTTGGAACTAGGATTACCCCCGTGGGGTTCCCTAAGGGATTCCATCCGCCGGGCCCCTATCCTGGAAAAGGATGACCTCGAGGCCTCCAAAAAACTTGAGGCCTATCAAGCCCCCCTCCTCCCCGACCTTTTGAGGGAACAACTTTTGTTCAACATCGGCCTGAGCCATCTTAATCCTGCCGGTACCGATTCATCATTTCATTCTTTTTTTTTTTCATTTCTCTTATTCCATCTCTGAGCCGTGTTGGTTTCCTTCTATCGCAGACATGGACACGAGCGTGGCTCAGAGGCTAGCCCAGGGTCTCAAGACCCACAAGAGGAAAGATGCCTCAACCTCGGGGTTGGTGAAGAGAGCCAGGACAGAAGGGACAAGCTCGACCGCGCCTGCTCCGGTGGCCATCACCGTCGAAGTCCCTTCCGATGCCGAAGTGGCAGTCCCCCGAGCCCTTTCAAGGAGCCCCCCTGACCGAGGATCTCGCTCCTGAGGTTCGTCCCGAGAGGGTACCCGAGGTCGAAGGGAGGAAGAGAAAGAAGACCCTGGCCTGGAGGAGCCACAGTCGCAAGGTTGCCGTTGAGGGGGCCAGCGGCTCCGAGGAAGATCTGGGGGACAATCCCTTCAACAATAGGGACTTGATAAAGAGGCTGATCGAAGGGTACATTCTGCTCGAGGTCGTCGAAAGAATCATCCTCACTAATCCTGAGCTGCGGGTCTGGGACTCCCTGGGATCCTTCCTCGAAGTAGGTTAACTCACCTTTTTCCTCCTTCTTGCCTCTTTATTCGACTTATTCTTCAGCCGTTATATTGACTCCCCAATCTTTCATGCAGATTAGGCACCAGCTGGTTGCCAATGTCGAGGCGGTGAAGATCGTCAAGAAGGAGGCAGCTCGGATAGAGGAGGGTCGCCTAACCGAGGCTGCCCGCCTCGAGGAGAAGATCGTCGAGGTCCACAGTTTCCAAGAGGCACTGGGAAAAGAGGGATAGACCTCATCCGATCTGAGGACCGCCTTGGAGGAGGAGAGAGAGAGGGCTGAGGCCGAAATCTTCAGACTGAGGGCACAGGTTTCTGAGTTGAAGGTGCAGGTTTTCGAGCTGAAGGCGTGGATTCCATCCCTGATTTTGGAGGCAAGGGCCCGAGCGATGGAGGAGTTCAAAGCCTCCTCCGAGATGGAGGATCTAAAGGTCCAGTTCGGCCAGGATGCCTTTATCAAGGGTTTCGAACTCTGTCAAGAGAAGGTGGCCGGGAGGTTTCCCGAATTGGATCTCAGCTTCCTGAACGAGGTGTCCGATGATGAAGACAGACCATCCGAGGTCACCGTCGATGATCTTCTGGGGATGTCGAGCCCCTCTACTTCTACCCCAGAGGTCCAGAACCTCTAGCTTTGTATTTTTCACTTTGTGGTGATTTTTTCCTCATTCTCTTGTACTTGGAACTTATTTGATCAATGAAGCTGGATTTGTCTTTACAGATGGTCCCTTCCCCCTTTTTGTATTCTTTTCCTTCTCTTTGTCTTCTTGCATTAATTTGAGTCGTGGAACTCTTGTCTTCCAACGATAGTGTCCTGCAGAAGCTCTTCCCCTGTCGGAGGATATTCCCATAAAGTCGATGATACGAGACCTACAAAGAAAAGTTCGTCGGTCGACAAGAAAATCTAAGAAGCTGGAAGACGAACTTCATCGGCTGAAGAAGAGCCACTCGAAAGTTACTACGGAGGCTATTCACCTTCAGGACCTCCATAAAAAGGGGCTCATGGAGTTCACTCGAAAGAAGGCCGACTTCGCAATGGAGCTTGAGGAACTCTGGAAGCGTGTCAGCGATCGATCTTGGGCTTAGGCTTCCAAGATCAGTGCTCTCGAGGTCGAGCTGGTGGCTGCATGGGAGAAGATCGGCCAGCTGGAAGGGAGCTCGTTCTGGCTCACAGTCCAAGCCGACCATGATCGAGACTGGTCAAAGAAATTCTCCGATCTTCAGAAGCAGCTGCAGGATGGTGAGGTGAACTACAACGCCTACCGACTCGGCTGGAGTGGACAGGTAGAGGACTACCGAAGGAAGCTCCAGACGGTGACCGATGAAGTAGCCCACCTTCGAAGGCAGTTGTCCGGGAGAGTCCAGCCTGCCTCTGCACGTGGCTTCGATGAGCTCTGCTCCTTGAGGGAGACTATGGTGGAACTGTCTGTGGCCCTTGGGTGGGGGGAGGCCGAACTGCAACAGTTGAAGATTCAGCTAGTCCACGAGCAGCAGGCGGTCAAAGATGCCGAGGCAAAGTCTGAGGTCCTGAGGAGGAGGCTTCGAGAGTCAGAGGATGAGCACCGACGGTTCCATCGGATGTTTCAGGATATGCTACTAAAAAAAAAGATCTAGAAGAGGAAGTCAAAAATTTAAGGCAATCCATAGCAAGGGTCGAAACCGAGAGCTCGAAGTCGGAAGAAACTGGGCTTCCTTAGAGCCTCTTTTTCTTCTTTCTCTTTCTTTTTTTTTCTTGCCTTTAAGGCTTTGTAATGCATACTTCACCAATGAAATGAGAATGAAATTGTTTATTACCTCACTCATTTTGGTATTAAATGGTTGTTTACCAAACTCCATTTGTCTTCCATCTTGTTTGGCGTCGATGTAGTTTGTAGTCCCTCGCTGGTTCTTGCGTTGAGTCGTCGTTCACCGAACTTCTTCTGTCTTCTGTCTTTCTTGTTGTCGATTAGTTTGAAGGTTTCTGGTTGCCGTCGTGTTGATTTGCCCTTAAGGACTATAGATTTTCGACAAGGGTTTTCTCTCTCATCGAGACGAGGTCCCTTGTGCCTTTGATGTGGTTCATTTTTCACCTATCACCAGTGTAGTTCGTCGCTTTTTCTTTTCATCTCCCCTCTTTTTGTGTTTGAGTGAGGGTCTTCCCTCAGCTCTTGATGGGGCCGTGAGAGTGTGGAGGAGTCATTGAGGAAGCTTTCCTCCTTGTTGATCAACCGAGTCTTTGTTTGCATCGGGATGGGGTCCTCCCCTTGTTCCCGACAGTCGGTTTCAGCTCGTGTCAGGATGAGGTTCTCCTCCTATTCCTGACAAGGCTGTGGGGGCACATAAGGGCCATTGTGAGGGTCTCTCCCTCCATCCGATCTTTAGAAAACCGGACCTTCGACTTTGCTCATGCTAGGATGAGGTTTTCCTCCTGTTCCTAACAAGGCTGTGGGGGCATATAAGGGCCGTTGTGAGTGCCTCTCCCCCCATTCAGTCTTTAGGAGATCGGGCCTTCAACTTTGCTCATGTTAGGATGAGGTTCTCCCCCTGCTTCTAACAAGGCTATGGGGGCGCATAAGGACCGTTGTGAGGGCCTCTCCCCCCATCCGATCTTTAGGAGATCGGGCCTTCGACTTTGCTCATGTTAGGATGAGGTTCTCCTCCTGTTCCTAACAAGGCTGTGGAGACTCATAAGGGCCGCTGTGAGGGCCTCTCCTCCCATCCGATATTTAGAAAATTGGGCCTTCGACTTTACTCATTTTAGGATGAGGTTCTCCCCCTGTTCCTAACAAGGCTGTGGGGGCGCATAAGGGCCGTTGTGAGGGCCTCTCCCCCCATCTAATTTTTAGGAAATCGGGCCTTCAACTTTGCTCATGTTAGGATGAGGTTTTCCTCCTATTCCTAACATGCTTAATTTCATTTGTATAGGGGAGTTATCTCCCATCATTATAAGCTCATACCAAAAGGAAGAATGCACAAGTATGAAGAGAATTTTTATTCAGGGCAAAGTTGTTGGTAATACATTCGTAGATTTTTCAAACCCTATAACTGCGGAAGGTTTGCTCCTCGCTGGGGTCCCCCCGAGACGGAGTTGATAATATCAATCGGAGGCTGATCTTCTGGCTACTCCTCCATCCTTGGTGGTTCCGGCTGCGGTAGGGTCCTAGGCCGATTTTCTCTTCCTTCAGGTCGGCGTCGAATGAACCTGTCGAGCTGACCCCATCTGATGAGCTCCTCGATCTCATCTCGGAGCTGAATGCACTCCTCCGTATCGTGGCCATGGTCATGATGATAGAGGCAAAATTTGTTCAGATTATGCTTTTCGAGGTGCGAGCGCATCCTCTCCGGCCTTGGGAGCTGCTCCCTAACCTCCATCAGCACTTGAGTTCTCGATGCATTGAGAGGGGCGTAGCTGTGGAATCTCCCGGGAGGAGAGCCTCGCCGAACTCGACGGTCTGGGCTTCTCTGTTTATGAGCTCGAGGAGGAGTCGGGCATGCTTGTGCTCGGGAGGAGTTTGAGAGCGTGGCCAAGCTTCACCTGGTCCTCTTTCTACTGTGGGCTTGCTCGAGTCTCCCATTTGCCGCTCTTTCACGGCCTCCTCATCCTTCATCTTAAAGACTTCCTTTGCTCGGGCATATCCTTCGGCCCGAGCCAGCAAATTGGCAAAATTCCTGGGATACTTTTTTTCCAAGGAGAATAGAAGGTCATTCTTCTGAAGGCCACCTTTTAGAGTGGCCATCACGATCGATTGGTCCAAGTTCCGGACCTCCAACGCAGCAATGTTGAAATGGTTGACGTAAGCCCGGATGGATTCTCCCTCCCTTTGCTTGATGTTGATGAGGGACTCCGAACCTCTCTGAGGATGCCGGCTGCTAATAAAATGAGCCGTGAACTGGTGGCTCATCTGATCAAAGGAAAAGATGGTACCCGACTTCAACATCGAGTACCAGTTCCTTACTGCTCCCTTCAGGGTGGATGGAAAAGCTCAGAACAGAATGGCGTCCGGCGTGCCATGGAGCAGCATCATCATCCGGAAGGCTTCCAGGTGGTCGATCGGGTCCAAGGTCCCATCATAGCTTTCGAATTGGGAGAACTTGAAGTTTGGTGGGATCGGTTCCTGCATGATCATTTAAGAGAAGGGGGGTCAGTACAGATGTCCTCACCATAAGCAAGGGGAGCGTGACGGAGTTCTTCAATCCATCGGTTCATCTCTTGGAGCCTTCGATCCAGGAAGTCCTCTCGACTATAGGTCTCGAGGGTCTTCAGATAGAATGGAGGTAGAGATCCTCCAAGAGTAGAATCATGATCGGACTGAGGGCTCTCCACCCTCGGATTTGTCTTTTCGAGAAAGATGGGGCGACTGGCCCAAGTGGCCCACCCCACCATCGGATTTTGAAGTTCCGACGACGTTCTCTCCAACTGCACCGATGTCTGTGGCTGTTGTTGCTGTTGCATGGCCTGCACCGCTTCAGTGAGGCCCCTGACCTGCTGGACCAGCAGGTCGAATTATTCCACACCGACCGCCATTGCCGGAGGAGGAGGAGCTTGGGAAACTGGAGGTGAGGTCGGAGCCTGAGATCTAGCCGTGGAGGCCGTGGATCGCCTGGTGGATGCTCTGTGGGAAGGCATCAGGTGAAGATCTAGTAGAAGAAGGAGAAGAGAATGTCGGAGAAGATGATCGGAATCAGTCCCGTTAAGCACTCCTTTAAGAACAAGGGTACTGCAAAGATATGGTCCCTTCGTCTAGTGCCAATTCTGTTGGTGCAGAATTCTGCCGAAGTCGGAGAAGCTGGAGCTGGGATGACCGCGGCTGCCGTCGGGACTTGCAAAGAAAGTCTAAACTAGAGTTGGGGCTACTCCGGCAAGACCCTCCGATATTCAAGTCAGTACTCTGCTTCAACAGAAATGGAGTGCTCGAGTGAAAATTTTGGCAGAGTTTCGAGACAGAGTTACCAGCCTGGAGAAGAACGTGTCCGGGGGTCCTTATTTATAGATGGAGGGTGTAACTGACCGACAGCGACGTCTGTAACCGTCTGGAAGTGGACCGCTCAGAGCCACGTGGAGTTTGTTACGGAGAGTAGTGGCGTCAGGGGTCATTCAGGGCCACATGGAGCTTGTTGCAGAGAGTGGAGTGGTGTCCGTTGTCGGGACTTGCCAAAGAGTGGTGGAGCTGCAAGGAATCCATTGCAGAGAGTAGGGCAGGAGGGCAGCTCTTGTCGTGACTTGTCAGAGAGTTTGGATCCATCGGCTGAAGCTCGGCTGGGATACCTAATGGAGCAGAATGGCTCTTTACTTCGTCATTCTAGGAGAGGCTCGGATGTTCCGAGGTCGCTGATGAATCTACCATTGTCGGACACTTCGGATGCTGACGTTTCAGGCGGGTGTCATCTGCTATAGGAGCTCGGATGGAGATCTTTGTTGACAAAGTCTGAAGAAGTCAGTCTGGGATTTATCTGATGCGGAAGCTCATCTGAAGATCGTCTGCCGGGGAAGTCGGTTTTATGGAGAGCTTGGTAGGAGGTCGGTCGGTGATGGACTTCGGATAGCGCTGGGGGGGCTCAGCAGACATCGAAGGCGATTGGCTATCGCAGGGACCCCGTTGCTGGAGCTCGTCTGTCATAGAAGCTCGTTCGGAATCCATCCACTGGGGAAGTTTGGACGAGCTTCAGCTCTCGCGAGAGGTCGAAAAGGGACTGCTTATCACAGGAGCTCGGGCGAGGACCGGTTGCCATGGAAGCTTGGAGTAGTGTCCCACTGTAGAAGCACGTCCAGGGCCCACTCGTTATGGAGTAGCTCGGTTGGAGTCTACCTGTGGTAGAAATTTGGAAGAAATTTATTTATAGTAGAGGCTTGAGTCGGGATTTTCTTACAGTCGACGTCTGGGATAGACAGCCTGCTGTAGGAGTTCGGAGTAGACCATTCATCGTAGAAGTTCGGCTCTCATAGGAGCTCGATCGGGATCTGAAAGGTGGTCGACCGTCGAAGAACTTAGAAGGAGTCTGGTTACTGTAGAAATCTCATTGTCGGGGAAGCTCGGATGCTGACAAAGCCCGGAAGAAGTTCGGGGGTAGTCGGTTGCTGTAGAAGGTCGGCTGGCGGTGAGGCCCAAAGAGCTTTTGGGGCGGCCTGGTAGACGAATGGAGGAACTCATTATCGGAGAAGTCCAGAAGAGTCAGCCTTTTAGCGACTTCTACCGGGGGATATTTCATATGCAACAAGACCCAATCTTTTAAATTAGCCAGGTAAATCAAGATCGATGGTGGTCCCCCCATTGCTTTCCTTAGACACCAATAAATTGGCCAGATAAGCGAACGAAACCAATTAAATAATTATGTTTCAATTACTTATCTTAGACACTAATAGGTCAATTAGTCTAAATAGGTTAACTCTAGCAAATCGGGCTCAAACCATTGAGTCAAATTAGGTCCTTAGGTGAATCGATTCTACATATGGAACTCAATCAATTTGATCAACAATAATTGTATGATCATTTAACTTAATTAATCTGATCCTAATCAATACTTGACTCGGTTCGATCAATTACTTAATTGTATTAGACCCATATGACTCAAATCAAAAACCTTAGATGCAATCCTATTACATGATCAGTTTATAATTTTTCCATAACCAAAACCCTCACGCACAAACATAAATTTTAGATTTCAAAATTAAATTTTAGATCTAATTTTTTTACATAAAAATAAATTTTAAATTATAAAAATAATTTTCAGATTTAACATATAAATATATATCACATATATGCATGTAAAATTTAGAACTAAATAAAATTCAGATCTACTACATGATATCATATATCTCATATACTAATCATGAATCATATCAAAAGTAATTTTATGACCTTAAGCATGCAATTATATATCTCATATATGAATTATAAATTAGGTCATGTTGGGTATAAAATAGCCTCCTCCGGTCGAAGTTTGCAAAAGACCGATCCTTCGGGACTCTTCCGGCTCCCGACCTTGTATGAGGTGCCTCTCCGAACTCCCTCGGCTGTCCAGACTTCTCCGACAACGGACTTTTGCATTCATCCACCGGGCCACCCCAAAGGCCCTCTGGGCCTCACTGACAGTCGACCTCCTACAGCAGCCAACCATTCCCCGAGTCTCTCCTGGACTTCTTCCGGCCACGGACGTGCAGGAACCAGATCTAGGGTTTCAGGGTTAGATCTTGAAACTTTTTCAAGATCATTCAGCGAAGACTAAAATAAATCAAAATTTATTTTTTAAAATTAGAAAATCTCTAGATCTAAGATCCTATTATATGATTATTACATAGCATTAAATTAGAAATTAAAATATATAAATATAGCATGAACTACATGTTGATCACATCAACATGTTTCTATACTACATCTAATGTATGTATTAAACAATAGATCAGATCTATTACCTTGCAAGTTAGATGTTCTAACCTCGCTGATCCGGGCTTGAGGATGATGTTGCAAGCTGCATATGCGTCCGGCCTCTAGGAGTCATCCACACGAGCCCATGAATCTCGATCAGAAGTCCTGCTTCAGGAAATCAGCACAGTATGCTAGTACTGCGCTGATCCTTCTTTGATGGTTGATCAGGTGCCTCCTTCTTCTTGATTTGGACTCTTCTAAAGATGAAAAGTAAAAGGAGGAGTTTCAGATCTGAGATGCTCTTAGGAAACTCAAGATGGAGGGAAGAAAGATATGAAAACAAACAACCCTAGAAGAAGACCCTCTTCTTCTTCTCGTTTCTCTCTCTAGACACCCTAACTTGTGTCTTTTATATCTCCATGACCCAAAGGTCTTTCTCTCTAATTTTTGGGTGGCTCAAAGGTCTCTCAAATCTCTATCTTTTTGAAAATTTTATAAAGAAACTCATTTTATACAGAGAGATATGATAGAGTCCTTGTCTAGATCAAATACCTAGTCAAGCTTATCCAAACATGGCAAGTTAAGGGGTGCCCAACTCTTGAGCACCTCCTCCATATTTTTGTGCATGGATCACTAGCAAAGGGTGCACAATTTATACCCTAAAAGCCATAAAAATGTTAAAAAAAATTTGGATAAATTCGATGCAAAATTGAAAGAGTTTTGAATTTCTAAAACTCTATCTCATAGAATTCAAAATCCAAACTTATTCCTTTTTGATTTGATCCAAACCACCTTCCATGTAAGAAAGAAGAGAGGAAACTTTTTGTGAATGTGAGAGAGACCTGGGAGAGGGCTTTTGTCGCACAAAATAAGTGAAGATTGGCATTGAATAAGAGAGAGGGCGTGGGGAAGGCTTATGTGGCGCAAGGTGGAATCCTAGTCTTACTAGGATTCTATCTTATGACTTGTTTTAATTTGGTTTCTCAAACCAAATCAAACCAAAATTAGATCAACCTAATTAAAATAGGTCTTAACCCAATTAAGAATTTAATTTAATCAGATTAAATTAGATTTAAATCTGATTTAATTTTTTAATCAAATTAGAAATTAGATTGACCTAAGTCCTAGTTGAACTAGGACTAGTTTTTCCTTGCACTTGGCTTATCCAATAAACCAATTGAACTTGATCCAATCAAGTCCAAACTAAATCTAATTAAATCATATTTAATTAGACTTAATCTCAGCCCATTGACTTAATCAAATTAAGCCAATTAACAATCAAATTGCTAATCGATCCTCCTGCAACACTTGCACTGGGTTAAATGTCAATCGTATTGATCATTTAACCCTAGAATGATTCTTAATCATTGATCAACCATCCGATCGGATCATGAACTCTAATGTGTGTGACCTCATAGGTCCAAACTTAAGCTGGTAGCATAGGAATAAATTCTTGTACCAATCGAAGTGACCATCTAGCAGTGGTACCCGACGATCGGATAGGTCGAATGTGTAGAACAACATCCTTAGAACCCATGCGGATATAGTTTTCATATAATTCATCCCCTTGACCAAAATGATCATAGGATACCCCAGAGTTCAACTGTCAACTCTGATTAGGTTGTCCACATTGTATTTCAAAATATCAAATCCATCTAATGGATTACCCCGGCCAAGGTTTTGCTAAATTGAAATACAGTGACTCATTCTTCTCCAACTCTTGGAGTGGTCAATCCCATCTCGATCACACTCTGACTTTGCAAGTACTTGACTGTGCCCAGAAGCCTTCCATCCCTGAATTAGAAATTCAGTTAGTCCAGTATCAAAGCACAGTGAGTTGCTTGCAAGTCACTGAGGCGATCTCAGGTCTAAGGGACACTTATACCTATATCCCATCAAAGACATTCTCGACAGCAGAATACTCTGGAGTTGGTCACGTTCAATGATGATGTACCCTTACATGTCACCTGTATGCCATACCAGTGTCTCCACACTCCTTGGTTAAGAGAACAACCAACCCATATGGCCTACAGTGACCTATGCTCGATAGAAGCTGTCGTCCTTATTAACAGCTTATCATTTGGTCGTGAACAGTTTTAAGGACTAATCGATAAATCCTCTCTTTATCGAACTTAAATAGTCCTAAGAACTTCATCATAACAACGGAGTTCATTAGAAGATGAAAACTTATGATGAAGATGCCAAATATATTTTATTTATTAACAAATCAATTACAATACTTGGTTGCTCAACCGTCAACAGCTTGACGATTGACTTTTTGGGACACATTTCCCAACAACTCCCACTTGTCCTAAAGCCACTCGGCACAGTATCTAATACCCATCTTCGACTTGTGGTTGTCGAACTCCTTTATCGCCAGGGCTTTAGTGAAGGAGTCGGTCAGGTTCTCCTTTCCGTCGATCTTCTGAAGGTCACGTCACCTCGATCCACGATCTCCCAGACCAGGTGGAAGCGGTGCAAGATGTGCTTTATCCACTGATGTGCTTTGGGTTCCTTCGCCTGAGATATGGCACCAGTGCTGTCACAGTAGAGCAGGATCAGACCATCGAGGGAGGGTGCTACTCCGAGCTTGTTGATGAATTTCTTCAGCCACACAGCTTCCTTCGCGGCATCCGATGCTGCGATGTACTCTGCTTCACAAACAGAGTCCGCCACAGTATGCTGCTTGGAACTCTTCCAGCAGATGGCTCCATCATTCAGAGTAAAGATATAACCTGACACGCTCCTACTGTCATCATGGTCAGATTGAAAGCTAGAATCTGTGAACCCCACAAGTTTCAGATCTGACTCGCCATAAACCAACCATTGGTCCTTAGTATTTTTCAAATACTTAAGGATGGCTTTAACCACTTTCCAGTGATTTTCTCCAAGATCAGATTGGTATCTACTCACTACTCCTAGTGAGTATGCCACATCTGGTCTTGTACATGTCATGGCGTACATGATAGATCCCACGGCTGAAGCATATGGGACTCTACTCATACGCTCTCTCTTAAGAAATTGTCAGACAATCCTTCTTAGAGAGAGAAATTCCATGGCCTATCGATAGATAGCCCTTCTTGGAATTCTCCATGCCGAACCTCTTCAGCATAGTATCTATGTACATGGACTGGGATAACCCAAGCATCCTTTTAGATCTATCTCTATAGATCTTCATCCCTAGGATGTAGGATGCTTCACCCAAGTCCTTCATGGAGAACTGTGATGACAACCAAACTTTTATTCCCTGTAGTGCGGGGATGTCATTCCCGATTAAGAGAATGTCATCCATGTACAAGACAAGGAATACCACAACTGGACCATTTGCCCATTTATAGATGCAGGGCTCTTCTCCATTCTTAATGAAGCCATACGTTTTGATCACCTTATCAAAATGCATGTTCCAACTCCGAGAAGCTTGCTTCAGTCCATAAATGGATCTCTGAAGCTTGCACACCTTGGACTCATCTGTGGATGTAAACCCCTCAGGTTGTATCATATACACCTTTTCGGTCAGCTCTCCATTCAGAAAAGTTGTCTTTACATCCATTTGCCAGATCTCATAATCTAGATGGGTAGCTATTGCAAGCATTATCCGAATGGATTTGAGCATTGCCACAGGAAAAAACATCTCGTCATAGTCAATACCATAATGTTGACGATACCCCTTGGCGACCAGATGGGCTTTATAGATCTCCACCTTTCCGTCTGCACCCCTCTTCCTTTTGAAGACCCATTTATACCCAATGGGTTTAACCCCTTCAGGTGGGTCAACCAATGTCCATACATCGTTGACCGTCATGGACTCCATTTCGGATTTCATGGCTTCAAGCCATTTCTCGAAATCAAGTCTCTGCAATGCATCCATATAGGTGATCGGATCCTCATTATTCTCATCAAGTTCGATGGGATCACCATCCCAGACCAAGAAACTGTAGTATCTGTCCAGCTAACGCGGTACTCTACCGGATCGCCTTAATGGTGCAGGTACATTGGGCTCCAGATCTGATCTAATCATATCAGACTCAAGTTCAGGTATTGGTGTCGGTCCTTCTACCTATTGAACTTCATCAAGTTCAACCTTAGAGGCAACGGTTCCTTCACCAAGGAACTCCTTTTCTAAAAAGATTGCCTTAAGGCTGACGAATACCTTTTGTTCATTAGCATGGTAGAAAAAATATCCTTTTGTCTCTTTGGGGTACCCTATGAATGAGCATTTGTCAGACCTAGGTCCAAGTTTGTCTATGACTAATCGTTTGACATAGGTCGGGCACCCCCAGACCCTAAGGTGTGAAAGTGCTGGCTTACGTCCCGTCCATATCTCATATGGAGTCTTAATTATAGACTTACTTGGAACCCTATTTAATAGATAACAGGCCGATTCGAGTGCATATCCCCAGAAGGATATCGGCAAGCTAGCAAAATCCATCATGGATCAGACCATGTCTAACAGAGTCTGATTCTTCCTTTTAGACACACTATTATGCTGTGGTGTTCCTGGAGGAGTCCATTGGGAGAGAATCCCATTCTCTCCTAGATATGTGAGAAATTCATTGGAAAAATATTCTCCTCCTCAATCAGATCGAAGAGTTTTAATACTCTTTCAAGTTTGTTTTTCTACTTCACTTCGGAATCGTTTGAACATTTCAAATGAATCCGACTTATGTTTCATCAGATAGACATATCCATATCGGGATAGGTCATCCGTGAAAGTTATGAAGTAGAAATATCCATCTCTAGCATGGTGCTCATGGGCCTGCAAACATCAGTATGTACTAGGCCCAAGAGCTCAGTAGCTCTCTCACCTTTTCTAGTAAAAGGTGACTTGGTCATTTTACCAAGAAGACAGGACTCACAGGTTGGAAGTGATTCACAGTCACTGACTTCGAGGATTTCCTCTTGAGTCAACCTATTTATTCTGTTCTTGTTTATGTGACCTAGCTTCCAATGCCATAAGTAAATATCTGACACACTATCTGATCTAGGGTGCTTGCCAGTAGAATAGACTCTTATCAGGCTTGATCTTTTTGGTCTGGCTCTGCACTGATGTCCCAGCCTGAACTTACACCTTCTTCACTTTCTTCTTCTTGTTCTTCTTCCTTTCTCAAAGGGTCAAGAACCAGAAGACGAACCTCCCACTGAGTTCACCGACTCCTTGTGAAGTTAGTGATCCTTCTCAAAGTTCTGAAGCAACCCCAGTAACCCATGGTAGTTTACTTCAAGCTTTGTCATTCTATAATGAGTGAGGAATGGGAGATAAGACTTGGGCAGCGAGTTCAGTATTGCATCTTTCCCAAGCTGCTCATGCAAGGGAAAGCCGAGCTTACTCAATCGTTCCATCAGCTTGATCATGTACAATACATGATCAGTGACAGAGGCACCATCCTGCATTTTGGCGTTGAAGATGGCACAACTAGTCTTGTGCCTCTCTACGTCATCGGGTGTGCCAAAGGCATCCTCCAACACTTGAAGCATGTCCTTTGGCTGAGCCATCTCGAATCTGCCTCTGAACTCGTCGCTCATAGCAGCCAGCATGATACAGGGCACCGTGGTCCGATCACTGAGCCACTTTTGGTAAGTGTCTCTGACTGTTCCACATGCATTGATAGCTAGCTCCTCAGGTGCAGGATCCATTATCACATATAGGATCCGTTCATGCTCCAGGACTATCTTCAACTTTCGGTACCAGCTATTGAAGTTGGATCCCACCAACTTATCATTGTCCAACAATGATCGGAGCGATAGGAAAGTGGCCATATTTGCACAAAGGAGAACCATAACCTAATTAGTAATTGATTCATTAAACCTAAAGATTTGAACTTTAATCAAAAGGTTTCTCCCACTATTTTATTCGAATTGGTAGCCTCTACCTCCAATTCGAGGAATTACCCTAATTCCTTAGTGGGTACTAGAATCCACTTAGACTGCACACAAGCCCATCTTTGGTTGGCCAACCCATGTACATCTAAGGGTAGGTTCATAACCAATTATTTTTCTAAACAATTTCTAGTAATTTTAATTTTGCCCCAAAAACCTAATCAGTAGGCTTTGGCCTTCACTATAAGGATCCGGTTAGGTCCAACCATTAACATGATCATACTTGGTGTATCTAACCAATGAATAATTAAGCACAACTTTGGTTGGCTCACCTAACCACCATTAGAGAGACACTTCCAAGTCGTCATATGATGAGTGATAATTCCATTAGTCAACAAGCACCAGGCCTTTGGGTCTGCAATGATTATTGAGTTAATGGACTCATTATCAAACACCTTAATGGGATACTATGACTCAGTTATCTCCATAACTTTATCATTTTAAGGACCTAATAATTTTAGAGAATTTAAATAATATAGAGGATGAGGTCAGATGAACCAGCTTATCATGATCCTCCCACTAGCTTCACCAAGTCAGCTTAAGGGAGACCATTAAAAGGGCTGGTCTAGGAGCACCTAAATCAATCACACTGATTTACCTAGCTGACATGGGTCAGCTCGAATAGTCAAGTGATCCGATCAAAACATAATTTCACCAAGAGGCTAGGTATGTTTGATCAGTGGGAGGGTCTGCCAAAGCTTGTCTTAGACACCATCAGAAATGGCCAGGTAAGCGGGCTCCCAATTAAAAACCACCGGTCTAGTTTACCTTAGACACCAATTGGTTTAATTAGTTTCGATTAGATCAACCTAACAGTTCGTGCTAGACCGCTTAGCCAAGAATCAAGTCCATTTGGTTCTCGTTAAAGATATGGACTTGACCAACTACAACTAGTATAATTGATCTAGAGAATCCTTGACCAAATCTAAGACAACAATTGATTAGATTTAGTCAATTCTCTAATTAAGTCCATCTTTAATCTAACCATAGGTCTAACCCAATTAATGGACCTAATTCCCACTAACCCATTAACCCAATGTGTTATGATTTGTGTCTTAGGTTCTTCAATTCACAATCCTAGAACCTAATCAAACAACTTCTTAATTCTTAATTAAGTTTTGGGCTGAGGGTTGGGTTCGGCTTTTCAAAAAATAATTTTCATATTTGTAAAATAATTTTACAATATGATTCTACCAACCATATTGCATGTTTGATTCATAATCAAGATACAAGTGAAATAAACATGAAACTACTTTAGATCAAAACTAAACAGGTTCATGTAATTGAAACAATTTCAACTTTAAACAATTTCTTTACACAAAAATTATTAACAAAGAGATTTTATTTCAGATTTAAATATCTTTTAAATCTAATAAATCATAAATTTAATCTAGATCATATCTAACAAATTTATGATTAAAGATAGATCTACAAAAACTAGGACAACCTTTGCACTGTAAGGGGTAAACCTTACAGCAAGACAACCTTGCAGTTTGTGATTGATCTAAAATTTTAATTTTAGATTTAATAATCAGATTATAAATTAGATCTAATCTAAGAAATAATCTAAGCATGTATAAATAATCATATAATAAAGAACCTAGGCTCTGATACCAATTGTAGGAACCAGATCTAGGGTTTCAGGGTTAGATCTTGAAATTTTTTCAAGATCATACAGCGGAAGACTAAAATAAATCAAAATTTATTTTCTAAAACTAGAAAATTTTAGATCTAAGATCCTATTATATGATTATTACATAGCATTAAATCAGAAATTAAATATATAAATATAGCATGAACTACATGTTGATCACATCAACATGTTTCTATACTACATCTAATGTACGTATTAAACAATAGATCAGATCTATTACCTTGCAAGTTAGATGTTCTAACCTCACTGATCCGGGCTTGAGGATGATGTTGTAAGCCGCACATGCGTCCGACCTCTAGGAGTCATCCACACGAGCCCATGAATCTCGATCAGAAGTCCTGCTTCAGGAAATCAGCACAGTATGCTAGTACTGCGCTGATCCTTCTTTGATGGTTGATCAGGTGCCTCTTCTTCTTGATTTGGACTCTTTCAAAGATGGAAAGTAAAAGGAAGAGTTTCAGATCTGAGACGCTCTCAGGAAACTCAAGATGGAGGGAGGAAAGATATGAAAACAAACAACCCTAGAAGAAAGACCCTCTTCTTCTTCACGTTTTTCTCTCTAGACACCCTAACTTGTGTCTTTTATATCTCCACGACCCAAAGGTATTTCTCTCTGATTTTTGGATGGCCAAAGGTCTCTCAAATCTCTATCTTTTAAAATTTCATAAGAAACTCATTTTATAGAGAGATATGATAGAGTCCTTGTCTAGGTCAAATACCTAGTCAAGGCTTATCCAAACATGGCAAGTTAAGGGGCGCCCAACTCTTGAGCACCTCCTCCATATTTTCATGCATGGATCATAAAAGGGTGCACAATGTATACCCTAAAAGCCACAAAAATTCAAAAAAAATTTGGATAAATTCGGTGCAAAATTGAAAGAGTTTTGGATTTCTAAAACTCTATCTCATAGAATTCGAAATCCAAACTTATTCCTTTTTGATTTGATCCAAACCACCTTCCATGTAAGAAAGAAGAGAGGAGACCTTTTGTGAACGTGGGAGAGACTGGGAGAGGGCTTTTGTCACACAAAATAAGTGGAGATTGGCGTTGAATAAGAGAGAGGGTGGGGAAGGCTTATGTGGCGCAAGGTGGAATCCTAGTCTTACTAGGATTCTATCTTATGACTTGTTTTAATTTGGTTTCTCAAACCAAATCAAACAAAATTAGATCAACCAATTAAAATAGGTCTTAACCCAATTAAAACCTAATTTAATCAGATTAAATTAGATTTAAATCTGATTTAATTTTCTAATCAAATTAGAAATTAGATTGACCCAAGTCCTAGTTGAACTAGGACTAGTTTTTCCTTGCACTTGGCTTATCCAATAAACCAATTGGACTTGATCCAATCAAGCCCAAACTAAATCTAATTAAATCATATTTAATTAGACTTAATCTCAGCCCATTGGCTTAATCAAATTAAGCCAATTAGCAATCGAATTGCTAATCGATCCTCCTGCAACACTTGCACTGGGTTAAATGTCAATCGTATTGATCATTTAACCCTAGAACGATTCTTAATCGTTGATCAACCATCCGATCGGATCATGAACTCTAATGTGTGTGACCTCATAGGTCCGAACCTAAGCCGGTAGCAGAATAAATTTTACCAATCGAAGTGACCATCTAGCAATGGTACCCGACGACCGGATAGGTCGAATGTGTAGAACAACATCCTTAGAACCCATGCGGATATAGTTTTCATATAATTCATCCCCTTGACCAAAATGATCATAGGACAC
>NC_025999.2:41775786-41883964 GCF_000442705.2 Elaeis guineensis
AATCCTAGTCTTACTAGGATTCTATCTTATGACTTGTTTTAATTTGGTTTCTCAAACCAAATCAAACCAAAATTAGATCAACCTAATTAAAAATAGGTCTTAACCCAATTAAGAATTTAATTTAATCAGATTAAATTAGATTTAAATCTGATTTAATTTTTTAATCAAATTAGAAATTAGATTGACCTAAGTCCTAGTTGAACTAGGACTAGTTTTTCCTTGCACTTGGCTTATCCAATAAACCAATTGAACTTGATCCAATCAAGTCCAAACTAAATCTAATTAAATCATATTTAATTAGACTTAATCTCAGCCCATTGACTTAATCAAATTAAGCCCAATTAACAATCAAATTGCTAATCGATCCTCCTGCAACACTTGCACTGGGTTAAATGTCAATCGTATTGATCATTTAACCCTAGAATGATTCTTAATCATTGATCAACCATCCGATCGGATCATGAACTCTAATGTGTGTGACCTCATAGGTCCAAACTTAAGCTGGTAGCATAGGAATAAATTCTTGTACCAATCGAAGTGGACCATCTAGCAGTGGTACCCGACGATCGGATAGGTCGAATGTGTAGAACAACATCCTTAGAACCCATGCGGATATAGTTTTCATATAATTCATCCCCTTGACCAAAATGATCATAGGATACCCAGAGTTCAACTGTCAACTCTGATTAGGTTGTCCACATTGTATTTCAAAATATCAAATCCATCTAATGGATTACCCCGGCCAAGGTTTTGCTAAATTGAAATACAGTGACTCATTCTTCTCCAACTCTTGGAGTGGTCAATCCCATCTCGATCACACTCTGACTTTGCAAGTACTTGACTGTGCCCAGAAGCCTTCCATCCCTGAATTAGAAATTCAGTTAGTCCAGTATCAAAGCACAGTGAGTTGCTTGCAAGTCACTGAGGCGATCTCAGGTCTAAGGGACACTTATACCTATATCCCATCAAAGACATTCTCGACAGCAGAATGCTCTGGAGTTGGTCACGTTCAATGATGATGTACCCTTACATGTCACCTGTATGCCATACCAGTGTCTCCACACTCCTTGGTTAAGAGGACAACCAACCCATATGGCCTACAGTGACCTATGCTCGATAGAAGCTGTCGTCCTTATTAACAGCTTATCATTTGGTCGTGAACAGTTTTAAGGACTAATCGATAAATCCTCTCTTTATCGAACTTAAATAGTCCTAAGAACTTCATCATAACAACGGAGTTCATTAGAAGATGAAAACTTATGATGAAGATGCCAAATATATTTTATTTATTAACAAATCAATTACAATACTTGGTTGCTCAACCGTCAACAGCTTGATGATTGACTTTTTGGGACACATTTCCCAACAACTCCCACTTGTCCTAAAGCCACTCGGCACAGTATCTAATACCCATCTTCGACTTGTGGTTGTCGAACTCCTTTATCGCCAGGGCTTTAGTGAAGGAGTCGGTCAGGTTCTCCTTTCCGTCGATCTTCTGAAGGTTGACGTCACCTCGATCCACGATCTCCCAGACCAGGTGGAAGCGGTGCAAGATGTGCTTTATCCACTGATGTGCTTTGGGTTCCTTCGCCTGAGATATGGCACCAGTGCTGTCACAGTAGAGCAGGATCAGACCATCGAGGGAGGGTGCTACTCCGCGCTTGTTGATGAATTTCTTCAGCCACACAGCTTCCTTCGCGGCATCCGATGCTGCGATGTACTCTGCTTCACAAACAGAGTCCGCCACAGTATGCTGCTTGGAACTCTTCCAGCAGATGGCTCCATCATTCAGAGTAAAGATATAACCTGACACGCTCCTACTGTCATCATGGTCAGATTGAAAGCTAGAGTCTGTGAACCCCACAAGTTTCAGATCTGACTCGCCATAAACCAACCATTGGTCCTTAGTATTTTTCAAATACTTAAGGATGGCTTTAACCACTTTCCAGTGATTTTCTCCAAGATCAGATTGGTATCTACTCACTACTCCTAGTGAGTATGCCACATCTGGTCTTGTACATGTCATGGCGTACATGATAGATCCCACGGCTGAAGCATATGGGACTCTACTCATACGCTCTCTCTTAAGAAATTGTCAGACAATCCTTCTTAGAGAGAGAAATTCCATGGCCTATCGATAGATAGCCCTTCTTGGAATTCTCCATGCCGAACCTCTTCAGCATAGTATCTATGTACATGGACTGGGATAACCCAAGCATCCTTTTAGATCTATCTCTATAGATCTTCATCCCTAGGATGTAGGATGCTTCACCCAAGTCCTTCATGGAGAACTGTGATGACAACCAAACTTTTATTCCCTGTAGTGCGGGGATGTCATTCCCGATTAAGAGAATGTCATCCATGTACAAGACAAGGAATACCACAACTGGACCATTTGCCCATTTATAGATGCAGGGCTCTTCTCCATTCTTAATGAAGCCATACGTTTTGATCACCTTATCAAAATGCATGTTCCAACTCCGAGAAGCTTGCTTCAGTCCATAAATGGATCTCTGAAGCTTGCACACCTTGGACTCATCTGTGGATGTAAACCCCTCAGGTTGTATCATATACACCTTTTCGGTCAGCTCTCCATTCAGAAAAGTTGTCTTTACATCCATTTGCCAGATCTCATAATCTAGATGGGTAGCTATTGCAAGCATTATCCGAATGGATTTGAGCATTGCCACAGGAAAAAACATCTCGTCATAGTCAATACCATAATGTTGACGATACCCCTTGGCGACCAGATGGGCTTTATAGATCTCCACCTTTCCGTCTGCACCCCTCTTCCTTTTGAAGACCCATTTATACCCAATGGGTTTAACCCCTTCAGGTGGGTCAACCAATGTCCATACATCGTTGACCGTCATGGGCTCCATTTCGGATTTCATGGCTTCAAGCCATTTCTCAAAATCAAGTCTCTGCAATGCATCCATATAGGTGATCGGATCCTCATTATTCTCATCAAGTTCGATGGGATCACCATCCCAGACCAAGAAACTGTAGTATCTGTCCAGCTAACGCGGTACTCTACCGGATCGCCTTAATGGTGCAGGTACATTGGGCTCCAGATCTGATCTAATCATATCAGACTCAAGTTCAGGTATTGGTGTCGGTCCTTCTACCTATTGAACTTCATCAAGTTCAACCTTAGAGGCAACGGTTCCTTCACCAAGGAACTCCTTTTCTAAAAAGATTGCCTTAAGGCTGACGAATACCTTTTGTTCATTAGCATGGTAGAAAAAATATCCTTTTGTCTCTTTGGGGTACCCTATGAATGAGCATTTGTCAGACCTAGGTCCAAGTTTGTCTATGACTAATCGTTTGACATAGGTCGGGCACCCCCAGACCCTAAGGTGTGAAAGTGCTGGCTTACGTCCCGTCCATATCTCATATGGAGTCTTAATTATAGACTTACTTGGAACCCTATTTAATAGATAACAGGCCGATTCGAGTGCATATCCCCAGAAGGATATCGGCAAGCTAGCAAAATCCATCATGGATCAGACCATGTCTAACAGAGTCTGATTCTTCCTTTTAGACACACTATTATGCTGTGGTGTTCCTGGAGGAGTCCATTGGGAGAGAATCCCATTCTCTCCTAGATATGTGAGAAATTCATTGGAAAAGTATTCTCCTCCTCAATCAGATCGAAGAGTTTTAATACTCTTTCAAGTTTGTTTTTCTACTTCACTTCGGAATCGTTTGAACATTTCAAATGAATCCGACTTATGTTTCATCAGATAGACATATCCATATCGGGATAGGTCATCCGTGAAAGTTATGAAGTAGAAATATCCATCTCTAGCACTGGTGCTCATGGGCCTGCAAACATCAGTATGTACTAGGCCCAAGAGCTCAGTAGCTCTCTCACCTTTTCTAGTAAAAGGTGACTTGGTCATTTTACCAAGAAGACAGGACTCACAGGTTGGAAGTGATTCACAGTCACTGACTTCGAGGATTTCCTCTTGAGTCAACCTATTTATTCTGTTCTTGTTTATGTGACCTAGCTTCCAATGCCATAAGTAAATATCTGACACACTATCTGATCTAGGGTGCTTGCCAGTAGAATAGACTCTTATCAGGCTTGATCTTTTTGGTCTGGCTCTGCACTGATGTCCCAGCCTGAACTTACACCTTCTTCACTTTCTTCTTCTTGTTCTTCTTCCTTTCTCAAAGGGTCAAGAACCAGAAGACGAACCTCCCACTGAGTTCACCGACTCCTTGTGAAGTTAGTGATCCTTCTCAAAGTTCTGAAGCAACCCCAGTAACCCATGGTAGTTTACTTCAAGCTTTGTCATTCTATAATGAGTGAGGAATGGGAGATAAGACTTGGGCAGCGAGTTCAGTATTGCATCTTTCCCAAGCTGCTCATGCAAGGGAAAGCCGAGCTTACTCAATCGTTCCATCAGCTTGATCATGTACAATACATGATCAGTGACAGAGGCACCATCCTGCATTTTGGCGTTGAAGATGGCACAACTAGTCTTGTGCCTCTCTACGTCATCGGGTGTGCCAAAGGCATCCTCCAACACTTGAAGCATGTCCTTTGGCTGAGCCATCTCGAATCTGCCTCTGAACTCGTCGCTCATAGCAGCCAGCATGATACAGGGCACCGTGGTCCGATCACTGAGCCACTTTTGGTAAGTGTCTCTGACTGTTCCACATGCATTGATAGCTAGCTCCTCAGGTGCAGGATCCATTATCACATATAGGATCCGTTCATGCTCCAGGACTATCTTCAACTTTCGGTACCAGCTATTGAAGTTGGATCCCACCAACTTATCATTGTCCAACAATGATCGGAGCGATAGGAAAGTGGCCATATTTGCACAAAGGAGAACCATAACCTAATTAGTAATTGATTCATTAAACCTAAAGATTTGAACTTTAATCAAAAGGTTTCTCCCACTATTTTATTCGAATTGGTAGCCTCTACCTCCAATTCGAGGAATTACCCTAATTCCTTAGTGGGTACTAGAATCCACTTAGACTGCACACAAGCCCATCTTTGGTTGGCCAACCCATGTACATCTAAGGGTAGGTTCATAACCAATTATTTTTCTAAACAATTTCTAGTAATTTTAATTTTGCCCCAAAAACCTAATCAGTAGGCTTTGGCCTTCACTATAAGGATCCGGTTAGGTCCAACCATTAACATGATCATACTTGGTGTATCTAACCAATGAATAATTAAGCACAACTTTGGTTGGCTCACCTAACCACCATTAGAGAGACACTTCCAAGTCGTCATATGATGAGTGATAATTCCATTAGTCAACAAGCACCAGGCCTTTGGGTCTGCAATGATTATTGAGTTAATGGACTCATTATCAAACACCTTAATGGGATACTATGACTCAGTTATCTCCATAACTTTATCATTTTAAGGACCTAATAATTTTAGAGAATTTAAATAATATAGAGGATGAGGTCAGATGAACCAGCTTATCATGATCCTCCCACTAGCTTCACCAAGTCAGCTTAAGGGAGACCATTAAAAGGGCTGGTCTAGGAGCACCTAAATCAATCACACTGATTTACCTAGCTGACATGGGTCAGCTCGAATAGTCAAGTGATCCGATCAAAACATAATTTCACCAAGAGGCTAGGTATGTTTGATCAGTGGGAGGGTCTGCCAAAGCTTGTCTTAGACACCATCAGAAATGGCCAGGTAAGCGGGCTCCCAATTAAAAACCACCGGTCTAGTTTACCTTAGACACCAATTGGTTTAATTAGTTTCGATTAGATCAACCTAACAGTTCGTGCTTGACCGCTTAGCCAAGAATCAAGTCCATTTGGTTCTCGTTAAAGATATGGACTTGACCAACTACAACTAGTATAATTGATCTAGAGAATCCTTGACCAAATCTAAGACAACAATTGATTAGATTTAGTCAATTCTCTAATTAAGTCCATCTTTAATCTAACCATAGGTCTAACCCAATTAATGGACCTAATTCCCACTAACCCATTAACCCAATGTGTTATGATTTGTGTCTTAGGTTCTTCAATTCACAATCCTAGAACCTAATCAAACAACTTCTTAATTCTTAATTAAGTTTTGGGCTGAGGGTTGGGTTCGGCTTTTCAAAAAATAATTTTCATATTTGTAAAATAATTTTACAATATGATTCTACCAACCATATTGCATGTTTGATTCATAATCAAGATACAAGTGAAATAAACATGAAACTACTTTAGATCAAAACTAAACAGGTTCATGTAATTGAAACAATTTCAACTTTAAACAATTTCTTTACACAAAAATTATTAACAAAGAGATTTTATTTCAGATTTAAATATCTTTTAAATCTAATAAATCATAAATTTAATCTAGATCATATCTAACAAATTTATGATTAAAGATAGATCTACAAAAACTAGGACAACCTTTGCACTGTAAGGGGTAAACCTTACAGCAAGACAACCTTGCAGTTTGTGATTGATCTAAAATTTTAATTTTAGATTTAATAATCAGATTATAAATTAGATCTAATCTAAGAAATAATCTAAGCATGTATAAATAATCATATAATAAAGAACCTAGGCTCTGATACCAATTGTAGGAACCAGATCTAGGGTTTCAGGGTTAGATCTTGAAATTTTTTCAAGATCATACAGCGGAAGACTAAAATAAATCAAAATTTATTTTCTAAAACTAGAAAATTTTTAGATCTAAGATCCTATTATATGATTATTACATAGCATTAAATCAGAAATTAAAATATATAAATATAGCATGAACTACATGTTGATCACATCAACATGTTTCTATACTACATCTAATGTACGTATTAAACAATAGATCAGATCTATTACCTTGCAAGTTAGATGTTCTAACCTCACTGATCCGGGCTTGAGGATGATGTTGTAAGCCGCACATGCGTCCGACCTCTAGGAGTCATCCACACGAGCCCATGAATCTCGATCAGAAGTCCTGCTTCAGGAAATCAGCACAGTATGCTAGTACTGCGCTGATCCTTCTTTGATGGTTGATCAGGTGCCTCCTTCTTCTTGATTTGGACTCTTTCAAAGATGGAAAGTAAAAGGAAGAGTTTCAGATCTGAGACGCTCTCAGGAAACTCAAGATGGAGGGAGGAAAGATATGAAAACAAACAACCCTAGAAGAAGACCCTCTTCTTCTTCTCATTTCTCTCTCTGGACACCCTAACTTGTGTCTTTTATATCTCCACGACCCAAAGGTCTTTCTCTCTGATTTTTGGATGGCTCAAAGGTCTCTCAAATCTCTATCTTTTTGAAAATTTCATGAAGAAACTCATTTTATAAAGAGAGATATGATAGAGTCCTTGTCTAGGTCAAATACCTAGTCAAGGCTTATCCGAACATGGCAAGTTAAGGGGCGCCCAACTCTTGAGCACCTCCTCCATATTTTCATGCATGGATCAGTAGAAAAGGGTGCACAATATATACCCTAAAATCCACAAAAATTCCAAAAAAAAATTGGATAAATTCGGTGCAAAATTGAAAGAGTTTTGGATTTCTAAAACTCTATCTCATAGAATTCGAAATCCAAACTTATTCCTTTTTGATTTGATCCAAACCACCTTCCATGTAAGAAAGAAGAGAGGAAACCTTTTGTGAACGATGGAGAGACCTGGGAGAGGGCTTTTTTCACACAAAATAAGTAGAGATTGGCGTTGAATAAGAGAGAGGGTGTGGGGAAGGCTTATGTTGCGCAAGGTGGAATCCTAGTCTTACTAGGATTCTATCTCATGACTTGTTTTAATTTGGTTTCTCAAATCAAATCAAACCAAAATTAGATCAACCTAATTAAAATAGGTCTTAACCCAATTAAAAACTTAATTTAATCAGATTAAATTATATTTAAATCTGATTTAATTTTCTAATCAAATTAGAAATTAGATTGACCCAAGTCCTAGTTGAACTAGGACTAGTTTTTCCTTGCACTTGGCTTATCCAATAAACCAATTGGACTTGATCCAATCAAGTCCAAACTAAATCTAATTAAATCATATTTAATTAGACTTAATCTTAACCTATTATCTTAATCAAATTAAGCCAATTAGCAATCAAATTGCTAATCGATCCTCCTGCAACACTTGCACTGGGTTAAATGTCAATCGTATTGATCATTTAACCCTAGAATGATTCTTAATCGTTGATCAACCATCCGATCGGATCATAACTCTAATGTGTGTGACCACATAGGTCCGAACCTAAGCTGGTAGTACAAGAATAAATTTTTGTACCAATTGAAGTGACCATCTAGCAATGGTACCCGACGACCGGATAGGTCGAATGTGTAGAACAACATCCTTAGAACCCATGCGGATATAGTTTTCATATAATTCATCCCCTTGACCAAAATGATCATAGGACACCCCAGAGTTCAACTGTCAACTCTGATCAGGTTGTCCACATTGTATTTTAAAATATCAAATCCATCTAATGGATTACCCTGGGCAAGGTTTTGCTAAATTGAAATACAGTGACTCATTCTTCTCCAACTCTTGGAGTGGTCAATCCCATCTCGATCACACTCTGACTTCGTAAGTACTTGACTGTGCCCAGAAGCCTTCCATCCCTGAATTAAAAATTTAGTTAGTCCAGTACCAAAGCACAGTGAGTTGCTTGCAAGTCACTGAGGCGATCTCAGGTCTAAGGGACACTTATACCTATATCCCATCAAAGACATTCTCGACAGCAGAATGCTCTGGAGTTGGTCACGTTCAATGATGATGTACCCTTACATCTCACCTATATGCCATACCAGTGTCTCCACACTCCTTGGTTAAGAGGACAACCAACCCATATGGCCTACAGCGACCTATGCTCGATAGAAGCTGTCGTCCTTATTAATAGCTTATCATTTGATTGTGAACAGTTTTAAGGACTAATCGATAAATCCTCTCTTTATCGAACTTAAATAGTCCTAAGGACTTCATCATAGCAATGGAGTTCATTAGAAGATGAAAGCTTATGATGAAGATGCCAAATATATTTTATTTATTAACAAATCAATTACAATACTTGGTTGCTCAACCATCAACAGCTTGACGATTGGCTTTTTGGGACACATTTCCCAACAGGACGACCCTACTCCAAACTCCTTCCGGGCTTCGTCAGTATCCGAGCTTCCCCAATAATGAGATTTCTACACTAACCAAACTCCTTCCAAGTTTCTACGATGGTTGACCACCTTCCGGATCCTGATCGGACTCCTGCAAGAGTCGAACTTCTACTACGAACGGTCTACTCCGAACTCCTACAGTGGGCTATCTATCCCAGATGTCTACTGTAAGTAAATTCTGACTCAAGCCTCTTCTATAAATAAATTTATGTTGAACTTCTACTACAGGTAGACTTCAACCGAGCTACTCCATAGCGAGTGGGTTCCAGACGAGCTTCTATGATGGATGAGCTCCAGCAACTGGGTCCCTCGATAGCCGATCATCTCTGATGTCTGCCGAGCCTCTCCAGCACTATCCGAAGTCCATCACCGGCCAACCTCCTACCAGGTTCCCCATAAAATTGGACTTTCCCGATGGACAATCTTCGGATGAGCTTTCGCATCAGATAAATCTCAGATGGACTTCTCCAAACTTCGTCAACAAAAAATCTCCATCCGAGCTCCTACAACAGGTGACTCCCGCCTGAAACGTCAGCATCTGAAGCGCCCGACAATAGTAGATTCATCAGCGACCTCAAAATATCCGAGCCTCTCCTAGAACGACGATGTAAAGAGCCATTCTGCTCCATCAGGCATCCTAGCCGAGCTTCAGCCGATGGATCCAAACTCTTTGGCAAGCCAAAATAAGGGCCACTACCTTAATCCACTCGCTGCAACAGATTCCACATGATTCCACCACTCTCTGACAAGCCACGACAAGAGCCACCATCCTGCTCCACTCGCTGTGATGGATTCCATGCAGCTCCACCTCTCTCTAGCAAGTCCCGACAATGGACACCACTCCACTCTCTGCAACAAGCTCCACGTGGCCCTGAACGACCCCTGATGCCACTACTCTCCGTAACAAACTCCATGCGGCACTGAGCGGTCCACTACCAGATGGTTACAGACGTCGCTGTCGGTCAGTTACACCCTCCGTCTATAAATAAGGACCCCCAGATACGTTCTTCTCTAGGCTGGTAACTCTATCTCAAAACTCTGTCAAAATTTTTGCTCGAGCACTCCATTTCTATTGAAGCAGTGTACTGACTTGAGCATCGGAGGGTCTTGCTAGAGTACCCCCAACTCCAGTTTAGACTTTCTTTGCAGGTCCCGATGGCGGCCGCGATCATCCCAGCTCCAGCTTCTCCGACTTCGACGAAATTCTACACCAACAGAATTGGCGCTAGAAGGAGGGCGTGTGTCTTTGCAGTACCCTTGTTCTTAAAGGAGTGCTCAACGAGATTGATTCCGGTCATCTTCTCTGACATCCTCTTCTCCTTCTTCTACTAGATCTTCACCCGATGCCTCCCCACAGAGTATCCACCAGGCGATCCATGGCCTCCACAGCCAGATCTCAGGCTCCAGCCTCACCTCCGATTTCACAGGCCTCTCCTCCTCCTCCGGCAACAGTGGTCGACAAATTCATCCGACGTCGGCGTGAAGGTAGGGAGAATCGACCGAGGGCTCTACCACGATCGGAGCCACCGAGGAGGGAAGAACAACCTGAAAATCGGCCTCCAATCGGGATCGTCTGCACCATCTCTGTAGAGCTCCGGAAGGGAGCGACCAGCAGATCGACCGGACCGCCCAAGCGACAAAGAACTGAAGGATCCATAACCTTTACTGAAGAAGATGCCCGAGAGATCCGGTTCCCCCATAATGATGCAGTTGTAGTTTCTTTAAATATTACTGATTATGATGTACGCCGCATTCTTGTTGATAATGGAAGCTCGGCTGATATTTTATTTTACGATGTCTTCTCAAAAATATCCATCCCTGATGGTCGTTTGGGGCCGATTAGCTCCCCTTTAGTAGGGTTTATCGGTGATGCTATCCCGGTGGAGGGAGTAATAATCTTGACTGTAGTTGCAGGTCGATATCCAAAATAATCCAGGGCTCTGGTGGATTTCCTGGTGGTGAAGGCGTCGTCAGCCTACAACGCAATTCTCGGCCGACCTGGCCTCAATGCCCTCCGGGCTGTAGTATCAACCTACCATCTGAAATTGAAATTTCCTAATAACCAGGGGGTCGAAGAAGTTAATGGAGATCAAGCCCTGGCAAGGCATTGCTATAACATAGCCCTGCAAAGAAGTGGTCAGCCAGACCCCTGTCCGGTTGATGGATTGGACACCCGCGATGACCTGACAGAAGAACGGGGTGGGCCAATGGAAGATCTTGTCTCAATTCCTTTGAATGATAGGAATGAGGAACATGTGGTGAAGATCGACTCTAACTTGGGGAAGGAGGTACAGACGCAGCTTATCAATTTCCTGCAAAAGAATGCAGACGTTTTTGCTTGGACTCCAACGAACATGCCAGGGATCGATGCTGAAGTTATGCAACACCATCTGGCTGTCGATCCCAAACACCGATCGACGAAGGAAAAAGTTTGAAGTCATGCACCAGAGAGACAGGTGGCAATAGCCGAGGAGGTTGATAAACTCCTGAAAGTCGGGTTCATCAGAGAGGTCAACTATCCGAGCTAGGTTTCCAATATGGTCTTGGTTAAGAAGGCGAACGGCAAATGGAGGATGTGTATAGACTTCAAAAAACTGAATAAAGCCTGCCCAAAGGACAGTTACCTTCTGTCCAGAATCGACCAACTAGTAGATGCAACCTCGGGCCATGAGCTTCTCACCTTCATGGATGCATTCTCCGACTACAATCAGATCAGGATGGTGCTTGAGGACAAAGAAAAAATTGCTTTTATAACTAACCGTGGCCTTTATTGTTATAGGGTCATGCCTTTTGACCTCAAAAATGCAGGGACAACATATCAGCGGCTAGTGAATAAGATTTTCAAAGAGCAGATTGGCCACAACATGGAGGTCTACGTGGATGACATGCTCATAAAGAGCAGATCCTCGGTGAACCACGTTGCCGACCTTGAGGAGACCTTCAGCACCCTTCAAAAATACAAGATGAAGCTAAACCCAGCCAAATGCGCTTTTGGAGTAACCTTAGAAAAATTTATGGGCTTCATGGTATCGGAGCGTGGGATAGAGGTAAATCCGGAAAAGATTCGCACCATCTAGGAGATGACCGCCCCAAGATCAATAAAGGAGGTTCAGCGCCTCATCAAAAAAGTAGCGGCTCTAAATCACTTCATCTCGAGATCGGCCGAGCGATGCCTATCTTTCTTTCGGACCCTCAAGCAGCCCAAGAACTTCTGTTGGACCGTTGGATGTCAGTAGGCATTCGAAGAGTTGAAGAACTACCTTGGCTCATCACCATTATTGGCAAAGCCCAAGCCTGGAGAGGAATTGTTCCTATACCTGGTGGTTTCCCCCTCGCTGCAGTTCTGATCAAGGAAGAAGCAAAAATTCAACGGCCAATCTACTACATAAGCCGAGTATTGAGAGATGCCGAAACTAGGTATACTAAGTTAGAGAAACTAACTTACGCCTTGTTGATTGAAGCTCGAAGGCTCCGACCTTACTTTCAAGGACACACCATAACACTGCTTACCGACCAGCTGATCAAGGCGGTTCTGCATCGAGCGGATGCCTCTGGGAGAATTGCAAAATGGGCAGTCGAGCTCACAAAGTTCGACATCAACTATCGACCTCGGGCAGCGATCAAAGCCCAGATATTAACGAACTTCGTGGTGGAATGCACTATCCCAGAGGAGGCCAAACTTGGACAAGATGAAGTCGATAATCCAGGGCTTCGGCCGAACTTCCCCGAAGAAAGAGCCGATCTCCCTGATGGTTCTTGGGCCCTCTACGTGGATGGTTCCTCCAACATGTCAGGCACAGGCACGGGCCTGATCTTGGTCAATCCAGATGGAATTATCGTAGAGTATGCACTGCGCTTCGAGTTCCCCATAACAAATAACAGAGCAGAATATGAAACTCTGATTGCAGGACTGAAGGTCGCCAAAAAATTAGAAGTAGATTAGCTTCAAGCCTACAGTGATTCTCAATTAGTAGTGGGACAGGTCAGTGGAAATTATGAAGCTCGGGAGGATAGTATGGCTAGATATCTCAAAAGCGTAAGGGAGATCATCCCTACCTTCGGCAGCTTCGACATCAAGCAGATCCTGAGATCGAAAAATACCAGGGCCGACCTTCTCTCCAAGTTGGCTACACTGGATCCAGCCGAACTGCCTAAGGAAGTCTTCTTCGAGGTTCTGAAGTGCCCAAGTACAGAAGAATCACAGTCTGTGATGGAGATCAGCTATGAACCCAGTTGGATCGACCCACTAGTTACATACCTCCAGGATGGGGTTCTTCCTCCTGATGTAAAAGAGGCTCGAAAGCTTAAGAACCAGGCCTCCGATATATCCTCTACGAAGGCAAGCTATACAAGAGGTCATACTCCTTGCCCCTCTTGAAATATCTCTGGCCTTCCGAAGCCGACTTCATCTTGAGGGAGGTACATGAGGGAGTTTGTGAAAATCACATGGGGGCCAGGTCTCTATCCCATAAGCTGCTCCGACAAGATTATTACTGGCCTACCATGTACCATGACTCCATCGAATATGTCCGAAGATGTGACCGGTGTCAGAGATATGCCAATATACAAAGACAACCTGCCTCCGAACTGACACCATTAAGTGCCCCGTGGCCGTTCACGCAATGGGGAATGGATATCCTCGGACCTTTTCCCATGGCATCAGGGCAGCAGAAGTTCCTCCTGATGACAATAGACTATTTCATCAAATGGATCGAAGCGGAACCTTTGGCAAAAATCATGGAAGCTAAAGTGCAGGACTTCGTCTGGAAGTCGATTGTCTGTAGGTTCGGCTTACCCAGAATCCTCATCACTGATAATGGGCGATAATTTGTTGGAGCAATGTTTGTCGAATTTTGTGAGAACCTAAACATCTCCCATAACTTCACTTCAGTGGCCCATCCTCAGGCAAATGGCGAGGCTGAGGTGACCAACAAGACTCTGTTGCAGGGCATCAAAGCAAGACTTGAAAAGGTAAAAGGAACTTGGGCTGACGAGCTCTATCATGTGTTGTGGCCATACCGGACTACTCAGAGATTGCCCACGGGGGAGACCCCCTTTGCCTTAGCTTTCAGGACAGAGGCCGTGATCCCAATAGAACTCAAGCTTCCGTCAGCATGAGTCGTGGCGTTCAACGAACGGCGCAACCCATAGGATCTCAAGGCCAACCTCGACTTGTTAGAAGAAAAGCGGGAGATGGCTCAAGTTCGGATGGTGGCCTACAAACAGAAAGTAGCCCGCTACTACAACTCCCGGGTCAAAAGCAAAGTCTTCTGAGCAGGGGACCTGGTGTTATGGCGAGCCACTGCCTCACAACCTCAGAATCAAGGGAAACTTGCTCCAAACTGGGAAGGTCCGTATGAAGTCAAGGAGGTAGTCCAGCCCAGAATATACTATTTAAAAGAGCTCGAAGGAGTAGAGCTTCTACGACCATGGAACTCAGAAAATCTACGAATGTATTATCAATAGCTTTGCCTTAAAAAAAATTTCATATTTGCATAATTTTCTTTTAGCATGAGTTTATAACGACAGGAAATAACTCTCTCATGCAATTGAAATTAAGCATGTTAGGAACAGGAGGAGAACCTCATCCTAACATGAGTAAAGTCGAAGGCCCAGTTTCTTAAAGATCGGATGGGGGGAGAGGCCCTCACAACAGCCCTTATGTGTCCCCACAGTCTTGTTAGGAACAGGAGGAGAACCTCGTCTTAACATGAGCAAAGTCGAAGGCTCGATTTTCTAAAGACCAGATAGGGAGAGAGGCCCTCACAATGGCCCTTATGTGCCCCCACAGCCTTGTTAGGAACAGGAGGAGAACCTCATCCTAACATGAGCAAAATCGAAGGCCCAGTTTCCTAAAGATCGGATGAGGGGAGAGGCCCTCACAACGGCCCTTATGTGCCCCCACAGCCTTGCTAGGAATAGGAGGAGAACCTCATCCTAACATGAGCAAAGTCGAAGGCCCAATTTCTTAAAGATCGGATAGGGGGAGAGGCCCTTACAACGACCCTTATGTGCCCCCACAACCTTGTTAGGAACAGGAGGAGAACCTCATCCTAACATGAGCAAAGTCGAAGGCCCGATTTCCTAAAAGATTAGATGAGGGGAGAGGCCCTCACAACGGCCCTGATGTGCCCCCACAACCTTGTTAGGAATAAGAGGAGAACCTCATCCTAACACGAGCTGAATTCGACTATCGAGAATAAGGAGAAGACCTCATCCCGATGCAAATAAAGACTCGGTTGATCGACAAGGAGGAAAGCTTCCTCAATGATACCTCTACGCTTTCACGACCCCATTAAGAGCAGGAGGAAAACCCTCACTCGAACATGAAAGAGAAAGGGGAAGACAAAAAAGAAAAGCCGACGAACTACTTCTATGATAAATAAAAACAAACTACATCAAAGACATAAGAATCTTTATCTCAGTCGCTAAGAGGGAACCTGACATGAGTCGACGATAAATCGACCTCTTCAAGGTAACAAAAAGTTCGGACCCCCAAGCTCGAGCATCGGGAGAAAGCATCAAACTCAAATGGCCTCGAAAGAACCTACAGTCATAAACCAAAGGGCAATTCGACATGCAACGATCGGGAACCTCCAAACAGCATCGACATCGAACACGACGTAAGACAAAAGGAGTCCGATAAATAACTGGTTAATACCAGAATAGATAAGGTAATAAATAATTTCATTCTCATTTCATTGGTGAAGTATACATTACAAAGCCTTGAAGGCCCAAAAAAGAGAGGGGGGGACGAGGTAATGAAAAATTCTCTTCTCATTTTATTGGCAAAGTGCACGTTACAAAGCCTTAAAAAAGAAAAAACAAAACAAACAGCTCTAAGGAAGCTCGGCATCATCAGACTTCGAACTCTTAGTTCCAGCCATCATCGAGAATTACTTCAAGTACTTAGATTCTTCTTCCAGTCCCCCTTTCGGGTCAGCAATTACTCCAGCATTATCTTCGAAGTACATGTGATGCCATCTTTGCTGCGCCATGGTTTCCGCTGCCTCGTGATGATAGCGAGCATGATCAGCAAGTACTTCAGCATTATCTTCGAAGTACATGTAGATGCCATCTTTGTCGCACCTTGGTTTCCACTGCCTCACGATGACGGCAGGCATGATCAGCAATTACTCTAGCATTATCTTCGAAGTACATGTAGACGCCATCTTTGCCATGCCATGGTTTTCACTGCCTCACGATGACGGCGGGCATGACCTTCTTTTTGAGGTTAGGTTCCCCCTCATAGTGACGGCGGGCATGACCTTCTTCTAAGGTCAGGTTTTCCCTTACGATGATGTGCACTGGGAAGCCCTCATGGTCGAAGATGTGACATAAGCACAGGCTCTGGACCATCAAGGTGAAACACGACCAGATCTGTCTCTTCTACCCTCACCTTCTTTGCTAATCCGAAAGTTGCAGCATCTTCCCGCTCATGGGCTTTCAGGCTCTGGGCTAACATCAAAGCCACATCCGCGCCCATATCTGCAATGAAGGAAGACCAATGCAGTCTACAAACGGGGCCGCAGAGGCAGAGAAGGTTTTGAGGCTAACCCAAGCTGGTCTGAGGGATGCAGGGGTACAGAGATGAGGGTGACTCAATGGATGCCTAAAGCCAGGAAGGAAGGAATGAAGAAGCTCCTGCACAAAGTGAGATCCCCGAAGGGTGGAGGCAGGTTTAAATAAGCGATGGGGTCCGGTGCAATAATGACTGCAAGACTCCTCTGACCAGTCCATGACCACTGCGTGGCCCACTCACCATGGCAAGTGGCTAGAGGTGGCCGATAATTAGTAAAACCATTACAGCACCGTACCTGAGACTGCACTCCGACGGGAATTCCAAAAAGAAGAAACCTTTTTCGAAAAGGTCCCAATACCAGCATGCCGAACGTCAAAATATCTGGCAACCATTGAGTATGGAAATCGAGGAGAGCAGCTTCGGTCGTGAGAATTTCTCTGTACTTCCTTTACTCAGAACCCAAACTCGGATGTAAGGGGACTGGTGTTGGGTATAAAATACCCCTGCTGGCCGAAGTTTGCAAAAGATCGATCCTTCGGGGCTCTTCCGGCTCCTGACCTTGTATGTGGCGCCTCTCCGAACTCCCTCGGCTGTCTGGACTTCTCCGACAATGGACTTCTGCGTTCACCCACCGGGCCGCCCCAAAGGCCCTCTGGGCCTCACTGACAGTCGACCTCCTACAGCAGCCAACCATTCCCTGAGTCTCTCCTGGACTTCTTCCGACCACGGACGACCCTACTCCGAACTCCTTTCGGGCTTCGTCAGTATCCGAGCTTCCCCGACAACGAGATTTCTACAGTAACCAGACTCCTTCCAAGTTTCTACGATGGTCGACCGCCTTTCGGATCCCGATCGGACTCCTGCGAGAGCCGAACTTCTACTATGAACGGTCTACTCCAAACTCTTGTAGCAGGCTGTCTATCCCAGACGTCTACTGTAAGCAAATTCTGACTCAAGCCTCTACTATAAACAAATTTCTGCTGAACTTCTACTATAGGTAGACTTCAACCGAGCTACCCCGTAGCGAGTGGGTTCCAGACGAGCTTTTATGATGGATGAGCTCCAGCAACTGGGTCCCTACGATAGCTGATCACCTTCGATGTCTGTCGAGCCTCCCCAGTGCTATCCGAAGTCCATCACCGGCCAACCTCCTACCAGGCTCCCCATAAAATCGAACTTCCCCGACAGACAATCTTTGGATGAGCTTCTGCATCAGATAAATCCCAGACAGACTTCTCCAGACTTCATCAATAAAAAATCTTCGTTCGAGCTCCTACAGCAGGTGATTCTCGCCTGAAATGTCAGCATCCAAAGCGCCCAACAACAGTAGATTCGTCAGCGACCTCAGAACATTCGAGCCTCTCCTAGAATGATGATGTAAAGAGCCATTCTACTCGATCAGGCATCCCAGTCGAGCTTCAACCGACGGATCCAAACTCTCTGACAAGCCACAACAAGGGCCACTACCTTACTCCACTCGCTGCAACGGATTCCACGCAGTTCCACCACTCTCTGACAAGCCACGATAAGAGCCGCCATCCTGCTCCACTCGCTGTGATGGATTCCATGCAGCTCCACCTCTCTCTGACAAGTCCCGACAACGGATACCACTCCACTCTCCGCAACAAGCTCCACGTGGCCCTGAATGACCCCTGACGCCACTACTCTCCGTAACAAACTCCACGCGGCTCTGAGTGGTCCACTACCAGATGGTTACAGACATCGCTGTCGGTTTGTTACACCCTCCGTCTATAAATAAGGACCCCCAGATATGTTCTTCTCTAGGCTAGTAACTCTATCTTGAAACTCTGCCAAAATTTTTGCTCAAGCACTCCATTTTTGTTGAAGCAGAGTACTGACTTGAGTGTCGGAGGGTCTTACCGGAGTACCCCCAACTCCGGTTTAGACTTTCTTTGCAGGTCCCGGTGGTGTTCGCGGTCATCCCAGCTCCAGCTTCTCCGACTTCGATGAAATTCTGCACCAACAGGTCATAAAAAATTTCAAGTGTATACATACGTCTACATATCATATGAGCAAGAACTAGAAACAATTCTATATCAAAATTCAAATCTATGCATGCTTTGACATATCAACTATATGTTCTAAAATCAAACTCAAAATAAAATATCAAATTGAAAGATTTATCTATATATCTCATGTATCAAGGAAAAATTAGACTTTAAATTTTTTTTAAAATATTTATGATAATTTCAGTAATATAAAACCCGTGGCTCTGATACCACTATTGGAATTCGAGGTTTAGAGCATGCATGTGTATTTTAAAATTTTATTTTTTAAACATCATAGTAGAATATAAGATTAAAATACTTTTAATCTAAATCATGCATGCATAAAAATATAAAACCACAAAGATCTACTTCATATGCTAAAATTGACATATGCTGAAATTCAGATTGTGATCAAATCGCATACCTGTTTCGCAATCTTTTTCTTTGAATCTGGATCTGAAAGAGAAGAGATTTATTAAGGTACATAAATATCTAGCCTCTATGGGTATCCACTCGAGATCAGCTTGAAATAGTCCTCTTCAAATTAAATTTTTTTCTCTAAAAAAATTCAGCCTACTGAATTTGAATGAAGTCTAGATCGCGATCAACACTTGATCTCTTTCCTTGATCTTCTTTTTCTTTTCTTTTTTTGCCTTTCTCCCCTTGAATTATACTACTACCAACAGGTGAAAACCAGCAAGGAGGGATGCCCAACCAGCCTTGGCATGGAGGAGAAGGGAGGATGCCCAAAGAGCTATGGCATGAGGATGCCAAGGGAGAAGGAGAAGGGAGAGGAAAAGGGGCATGGGGGGACCTTTGAGGCATGGAGGGCTGCTGGTTTGGATTCTCTAGGGACCTTAGGGGAGGTCCCTTTAAATAGGCATGAGGATTGAATCCTATTCAATCTCATAATACAAGTCCTACTTGCATTAGGTTTCCTAATAACTTAAGTTATTAAACTTATATTAAGAATCCTATTAGGTGCTAACTCTTGGAGTCCTTGCACCCAATTAAACATACCCTCTTTTGCACCCAAGGAAGGCCCCATATCAGATTAAAAGGCCCTCTAAATAGAAGACACACCCAACTTGATCCAATTAAGGTGGCGCCCTATAATAACTATCAAGAAATATTAATTAGGGACTTGCATCCTAATTCAATAGATCCAAAATCTTAGATACCCAACAATTTGAGTCCAATGAATCTAATTCATGTAGGTTATTAGCAGATAATTAAGTTTGAATTATCTTATCAAATAAGAAATCCAAACGGAAAGAAGAATTGGGTCCAATTATGTGCTAGCAAAGTTACCTTGAACCCAATCAGATTTTTTTAAATCTAATTGACACTTCATAAGCTCAATTGCTAATTCTAGGCCTAATCCCTATGTTGTATGACCCCATAGGTTTAATTCTATCTGATAGTGAGATATACAATGATCTCTATCAAAGTATTATTGAAATTCTTTTAAATAGGTTGAAACAATTCCACTCTAACTCATCAAGAATTGTCGATCCAGAACAACCCTAGTGAGCTCTCACAATTATCAGTGACACCTAGCAGTATATAGTGGCAATCCAGTAGAACTAAAATCAATCTCTAGGTGTAGTTAACGTGTAATTCAGTCCCTCTATCGTGAGTCCCAACTTGATGGCAGGTCACGGATAAATCATCAAATCTCAACATCAATCATATGATAGATTCGAATAACTCAAGTCTAATTGTGATTTTTATGAAAACTCTTTTCTATCAATCATACTACTATAGCCATAGATTCTTGGACTTAGCCTTTCAAATCTCATAGAACTACTCCTCTCTATCATGATTGATAGATCACATCTTGATGTGCACCCTATTCCTATAGTGAACTAACTATCGCCAACATCCATTGCAAGAGCTCATTGAGACCCATGTTTATATATCAGTCAAACTCCAACAGTCTCACTATGAGCAGTTATATAATTTTAGGTCAAAGGATCATTCACACAACTATAACTATTTGAAAATATGTTCCAAAAGCTAATTGTCAAGCTGTTGACGGTTGAGCAACCAAGTATTGTAATTAATTTGTTAATAAATAAAATATATTTAGCATTTTCATCATAAGCTTTCATCTTCTAATGAACTCTATTATTATGATGAAGTCCTTAGGACTATTCAAATTTGATAAAGAGAGAATTTATTGATTAGTCCTTAAAACTGTTCACGATCAAATGATAAGCTGTTAATAAGGACGACAGCTTCTATCGAGCATAGGTCACTGTAGGCCATATGGGTTGGTTGTCCTCTTAACCAAGGAGTGTAGAGACACTGATATGGCATACAGGTGAGATGTAAGGGTACATCATCATGGAACGTGACCAACTCCAGAGCATTCTGCTATTGAGAATATCTCTGATGGGATATAGGTATAAGTATCCCTTAGACCTGAGATCGTCTCAATGACTTGCAAGCAACTCACTGTGCTTTGGTACTGGACTAATTGAATTTTAATTCAAGGATGGAAGGCTTCTGGGCACAGTCAAGTACTTGCAAAGTCAGAGTGTAATCGAGATGGGATTGACCACTCCAAGAGTTGGAGAAGAATGAGTCACTGTATTTCAATTTAGCAAAATCTTGGCCAGGGTCATCCATCAGATGGATTTGATATTTTGAAATACAATGTGGACAACCTGATCAGAGTTGACAGTTGAACTCTGAGATGTCCTATGATCATTTTGATCAAGGGGATGAATTATATAGAAACTATATCCGCATGGGTTCTAAGAATGTTCTTCTACATATTCGACCTATCCGGTCATCGGGTACCATTGCTAGATGGTCACTTCGATTGGTACAAAAATTTATTTCTATGCTATCGGCTTAGGTTCGGACCTATGAGATCACACACATTAGAGTTCATGATCCAATCGGATGGTTGATCAATGATTAAGAATCGTTCTAGGGTTAAATGATCAATACGATTGACATTTAACCCGGTGCAAGTGTTGCAGGAGGATCGATTAGCAATTTGATTGCTAATTGGCTTAATTTGATTAAGCCAATAGGTTGAGATTAAATATAATTAAATATAATTTAATTATATTTAGTTTGAGCTTGATTGGATCAAGTCTAATTGGTTTATTGGATAAGCCAATTGCAAGAAAAAACTAGTCCTAGTTCAATTAGGATTGGGTCAACCTAATTTCTAATGTGATTAGAAAATTAAATCAGATTTAAATCTAATTTAATCTAATTAAATTAGATTCTCAATTGGGTTAAGACCTATTTTAATTAGGTTGATCTAATTTTGATTTGATTTGATTTAAAAAATCAAATTAAAACAAGTTATAAGATAGAATCCTAGTAAGACTAGGATTCCACCTTGCGTCACATAAGCCCCCCCTATATCCTCTCTCTTATACCACACCAATCTCCTCTTATTTTATGTGACAAAAGCCCTCTCCCAGGTCTCTTCCACATCCACAAAAGGTTTTCTCTCTTCTTTCTTACATGGAAGGTGGATTGGATCAAATCAAAGAGGAATAAGTTTGGATTTCGAATTCTATAAGATAGAGTTTTAAAAATCTAAAACTCTTTCAATTTTGCACCGAATTTATCCAATTTTTTTTTGAAATTTTTGTGACTTTTAGGATACACATTGTGCACCCTTTTTTAATAGTCCATGCATGATAATAAGGAGGAGGTGCTCAAAGTTGGGCGCTCCTTATCTTGCTATGTTTGGATAAGCCTTGACTAGGTATTTGACCTAGATAAGGACTCTATCATATCTCTCTATATAAAATGAGTTTCTTTATGAAATTTTTGAAAAAGATAGAGATTTGAGATACCTTTTAGCCATCTAAAAATTAGAGAAAAATACCTTTGGATCATGGAGATATAATAGACACAAGATAGGATGTTTAGAGAGAAAATGAGAAGAAGAAGAGGGTCTTCTTGTAGGGTTGTTTGTTTTCATCTCTTCCCTTCCTTCATCTTGAGTTTTCTGAGAGAATCTCAGATATGAAACTCTTCCTTCTATGTCTCATCTTTGAAAGAGTCCAAATCAAGAAGAAGGAGGCATCTGATCAACCATCAAAGAAGGATCAGCGCAGTACTAGAATACTGTGCTGATTTTCTGAAGCAGGACTTCTAATCGAGATTTGTGGGCTCGTGTAGACGACTCCTAGAGGCTGGATACGTGTGCGGCTTGCAACATCATCCTCAAGCCCGGATCAGTGAGGTTAGAACATCTAACTTGCAAGGTAATAGATCTGATCTATTGTTTAATACATGCATTAGATGTAGTATAGAAACATGTTGATATGATCAACATGTAGTTCATGCTCTATATATTTTAATTTTTTATTTAATGCTATGTAATAAATATGTAATAGAATCTTATATCTAGAGATTCTCTAATTTTAAAAAATAAATTTTGATTTATTTTATTCTTCCGCTGCATGATCTTGAAAAAGTTTCAAGATCTAACCCTGAAACCCTAGATCTGGTTCCTTCAATTGGTATCAGAGCCTAGGTTCTTCATTACATGATTATTTATACATGCTTAGATTATTTTTTAGATTAGATCTAATTTATAATCTGATTATTAAATCTGAAATTAAAATTTTTAGATCAATCATGAACTACAAGGTTGTCCTGCTGTAAGGTTTACCCCTTACAGTGCAAAGGTTGTCCTAGTTCGTGTAGATCTATCTTTAATCATAAATTTGTTAGATATGATCTAGATTAAATTTATAATTTATTAGATTTAAAAAATATTTAAATCTAAAATAAAATCTCTTTGTTAATATTTTTTGTGCAAAGAAATTATTTAAAGTTGAAATTGTTTCAATTACATGAACCTGTTTAGATTAGATCTAAAGTAGTTTCATGTTTATTTCACTTGCATCTTGATTATGAATCAAACATACAATATGGTTGGTAGAATTATATTATAAAATTATTTTATAAATATAAAAATTATTTTTTGAAAAGTCGAACCCAACCCTCAGCCCAAAACTTAATTAAGAATTAAGAAGTTATTTTGATTAGGTTCTAGGATTGTGAATTGAAGAACCTAAGACACAAACCATAACACATTGGGTTAATGGGTTAGTCGAAATTAGGTCCATTAATTGGGTTAGACCTATGGTTAGATTAAAGATGGACTTAATTAGAGAATTGACTAAATCTAATCAATTGTTGTCTTAGATTAGGTCAAAGATTTTCTAGATCAATTACAATAGTTGTAATTGGTCAAGTCCATATCTTTAACGAGAACCAAATGGACTTGATTCTTGGCTAAGCGGTCAAGCACAAACTGTTAGGTTGATCTAATTGAAACTAATTAAATCAGTTGGTATCTAAGGTAAACCAGACCGGTGGTTTTTAATTGAGAGCCCGCTTACCTGACCATTTCTGATGGTGTCTAAGGTAAGCTTTGGCCGACCCTCCCACTGATCGAACTTACCTGGCCTCTTGATAAAATTATGTTTTGATCGGATCACTTGACTATTCGAGCTGACCAATGTCAGCTAGGTAAATTAGTGTGACTGATTTAGGTGCTCCTAGACCAGCCCTTTTAATGGTCTCCCTTAAGCTGACTTAGTGAAGTCAGTGGGAGGATCATGATACGCTGGTTCATCTGACCTCATCCTCTAAATCATTTAAATTCTCTAAAATTATTAGATCCTTAGAATGATAAAGTTATGGAGATAACTGAGTCATAGCCTCCCATTAAGGTGTTTGATAATGAGTCCATTAACTCAATAATCATTGCAGACCTAAAGGCCTGGTGATTGTTGACTAATGGAATTATCACTCATCATATGATGACTTAGAAGGGTCTCTCTAATGGTGGTTAGGTGAGCCAACCAAAGTTGGACTTAATCATTCGTTGGTTAGATGCACCAAGTATGGTCATGTTAATGGTTGGACCTAACTGGATCCTTACAGTGGAGGCCAAAACCTACTGATTAGGTTTCTGTGATAAAATTAAAATTACTAGAAATTGTTTAGAAAAATAATTGGTTATGAACCTATCCTTAGATGTACATGGGTTGGCCAACCAAAGTTGGGCTTGTGTGCAGTTTAAGTGGATTCTAGTACCCACTAAAGAATTAGGATAATTCCTCGAATTGAAGGTAGAGGCTACCAATTCGAATAAAATAGTGGGAGAAACTTTTTGATTAAAGTCCAAATCTTTTGGTTTAATGAATCAATTACTAATTAGGTTATGGTTCTCCTTTGTGCAAATATAGCCACTTTCCTATCGCTCCGATCATTGTTGGACAATGATAAGTTGGTGGGATCCAACTTCGGCAGCTGGTACAGAAAGTTGAAGATTGTCCTGGAGCATGAACGGATCCTATATGTGATAATGGATCCTGCATCTGAGGAGCCAGCTACCAATGCACTTGGAATAGTCAGAGACACTTACCAGAAGTGGCTCAGTGATCGGACCATGGTGCACTGTATCATGTTGGCTGCCATGAGCGATGAGTTCAGTCGCAGATTCGAGATGGCTCAGCCAAAGGATATGCTTCAAATGTTGAAGGATGCCTTTGGCACCCTCGATGATGTAGAGAGGCACAAGACTAGTTGTGCCATCTTCAACGCCAAAATGCGGGATGGTGCCTCTGTCACTGATCATGTATTGTACATGATCGAGCTGATGGAATATTTGAGCAAGCTCGGCTTTTTCTTGCATGAGCAGCTTGGGAAAGATGCAATACAGAACTTGCTACCCAAGTCTTATCTCCCATTCCTCACTCATTATAGAATGACAAAGCCTGAAGTGAACTACCATGGATTACTGGGGTTGCTTCAGAACTTTGAGAAGGATCACCAACTCCACAAGGAGTCGGTGAACTTAGTGGGAGGTTCATCTTTTGGTTCTCGACTCTTTGAGAAAGGAATGAAGAACAAAAAGAAGAAAGAGAAGAAGGTGCAAGTTCAGGCTGGGACATCAGTGCAGAGCCAGACCAGAAAGTTCAAGCCCGATAAGAGTCTATTCTACTGGCAAGCACCCTAGATTAGATAGTGTGTTAGATATCTACTTATGGCACTATAGGCTAGGTCATATAAACAAGAACAGAGTAAACAGGTTGACTCAAGAGGAAATCCTCGAAGTCAATCACTTTCAACCTGTGAGTCCTGTCTTCTTGGTAAAATGATCAAGTCACCTTTTACTGAAAAAGGTGAGAGAGCTACAAAGCTCTTCGACCTAGTACATACTGATGTTTGCAGGCCCATGAGCACAAGTGCTAGAGGTGGATATTTCTACTTCATAACTTTCACGGATGACCTATCTAGATATGGATATGTCTATCTGATGAAACATAAGTCAGATTCATTTAAAATGTTCAAATGATTCCGAAGTGAAGTAGAAAAATAAACTAGGAAGAGTATTAAAACTCTTCAATCTGACCGAGGAGGAGAATACCTTTCTAGTGAGTTTCTCACATATCTAGGAGAGAATGGGATTCTCTCCCAATGGACTCCTCCAGGAACACCACAGCATAACGGTGTGTCTGAAAGGAGGAATCGAACTCTGTTAGACATGATCCGATCCATGATGGGTTTTGCCAGCTTGCCGATATCCTTCTGGGGATATGCACTCGAATCGACCTGTTATCTGTTAAATAAGATTCCAAGTAAGTCTGTAATTAAGACTCCATATGAGATATGGACAGGGCGTAAGCCAGCACTTTCACACCGTAGGGTCTGGGGGTGCCCGGCCTATGTCAAACGATTAGTCACAGACAAACTTGAACCTAGGTCTGACAAATGCACATTCATTGGGTACCCCAAAGAGATGAAAGGATATTTTTCTACCATGCTGATGAACAAAAGGTGTTCGTCAGCCTTAAGGCAATCTTTTTAGAAAAAGAGTTTCTTGGTGAAGGAACCGTTGCCTCTAAGGTTAAACTTGATGAAGTTCAACAAGTAGAAGAACCGACACCAATAGCTAAACCTAAGTCAAATTTGATTGGATCAGATTTGGAGCCCAATGTACCTGCACCATTAAGATGATCTGGTAGAGTACCGCATCAGCCAAATAGATACTACGATTTCTTGATCCGAGACGGTGATCCTATCGAACTCGATGAGAATGATGAGAATCCGATCACCTATATGGATGCAATGCAGAGACCTGATTCTGAGAAATGGCTTGAAGCCATAAAATCCACAATGGAGTCCATGAAGGTCAATGATGTATGGACATTGGTTGACCCACCTGAAGGAGTTAAACCCATTGGGTGTAAATGGGTCTTCAAAAGGAAGAGGGGCACAGACGGAAAGGTGGAGACCTATAAAGCCCGTCTGGTTGCCAAGGGATATTGTTAATGTTATGGTATTGACCATGATGAGATGTTTTCCCCTGTGGTAATGCTCAAATCTATTCGGATAATGCTTGCAATAGCTGCCCATCTGGAATATGAGATCTGGCAGATGGATGTAAAGACAGCTTTTCTGAATGGAGAGCTGACCGAAGAGGTGTATATGATATAACCTGAGGGGTTTACATCCACAGATGAGTCCAAGGTGTGCAAGCTTCAGAGATCCATTTATGGATTCAAGCAAGCTTCTCGGAGTTGGAACATGCATTTTGATAAGTGATCAAAATGTATGGCTTCATTAAAATGGAGAAGAGCCCTGCATCTATAAATGGGCAAATGGTCTAGTTGTGGTATTCCTTATCTTGTATGTGGATGACATTCTCTTAATCCGAAATGACATCCCTGCACTACAGGGAATAAAAGTTTGGTTGTCATCACAGTTCTCCATGAAGGATTTGGGTGAAGCATCCTACATCTTAGAGATGAAGATCTATAGGGATAGATCTAAAAAGATGCTTGGGTTATCCCAGTCCACGTACATAGATACTGTGCTGAAGAGGTTCAGCATGGAGAATTTTAAGAAGGACTATCTACCGATAAGCCATGGAATTTCTATCTCTAAGAAGGATTGTCCGACAAGTTCTGAAGAGAGAGAGCGTATGAGTAGAGTCCCATATGCTTCGACCGTGGGATCTATCATGTACGTCATGATATGTACAAGACCAGATGTGGCATTCTCACTAAGAGTAGTGAGTAGATACCAATCTGATTCTGGAGAAAATCACTGGAAAGTGGTTAAAGCCATCCTTAAGTATTTGAGAAATACTAAGGACCAATGATTGGTTTATGACGAGTCAGATCTGAAACTTATGGGGTTCACAGACTCCAGCTTTCAATCTGACTATGATGACAGCAGAAGCGTGTCGGGTTATATCTTTACTCTAAATGGTGGAGCTATCTGCTGGAAGAGTTCCAAGCAACATAATGTGGTAGACTCTGTTTGTGAAGCAGAGTACATCGCAGCATCGGATGCCGCAAAGGAAGCTATGTGGGTGAGAAAATTCATCAACAAGCTCGAAGTAGCACACTCCTTTGATGGTCCAGTCCTGCTCTACTGCGACAGCACTGGTACCATAGCTCAGGTGAAAGAACACAAAGCACACCAGCAGACGAAGCACATCTTGCGTCGCTTCCACCTGGTCTGGGAGATCGTGGATCGAGGTGATGTCGACCTTCAGAAGATCGATGGAAAGGAGAACCTAACCGACCCCTTCACTAAAGCCATGGCGATAAAGGAGTTCGACAACTACAAGTCGAAGATGGGTATTAGATACTGTGCCGAGTGGCTTTAGGACAAGTGGGAGTTGTTGGAAAATATGTCCCAAAAGCCAATCATCAAGCTGTTGACGATTGGGCAACCGAGTATTGTAATTGATTTGTTAATAAATAAAATATATTTGATATTTTTATCATAAGCTTTCATCTTCTAATGAACTCCATTATTATGATGAAGTCCTTAGGACTATTCAGATTCGATAAAGAGAGGATTTATCGATTAGTCCTTAAAACTGTTCACGACCAAATGATAAGCTGTTAATAAGGATGATAGCTTCTATCGAGCATAGGTCGCTGTAGGCCATATGGGTTGGTTGTCCTCTTAACCAAGGAGTGTGGAGACACTAATATGGTATACAGGTGAGATGTAAGGGTACATCGTCATTGAACGTGACCAACTCCAGAGCATTCTGCTATCGAGAATGTCTCTGATGGGATATAGGTATAAGTATCCCTTAGACCTGAGATCACCTCAGTGACATGCAAGCAACTCATTGTGCTTTTGTACTGGACTAACTGAATTTTTAATTCAGAGACAGAAGACTTCTGGGCACAGCCAAGTACTTGCAAAGTCAGAGTGTGATTGACATGGGATTGACTACTCCAAGAGTTGGAGAAGAATGAGTCACTGTATTTCAATTTAGCAAAATCTTGGCCAGGATAATCCATCAGATGGATTTGATATTTTAAAATACAATGTGGATAACCTAATCAGAGTTGACAGTGGAACTCTGATATGTTCTATGATCATTTTGGTCAAAGGGATGAATTATATGAAAACTATATCCGTATGGGTTCTAAGGATGTTGTTCTACACATTCGACCTATCCGATCGTCGGGTACAATTGCTAGATGGTCACTTCGATTGGCATAAAAATTTATTCCTGTGCTACCGACTTAGGTTCGGACCTATGAGGTCACACACATTAGAGTTCATGATCCGATCGGATGGTTGATCAATGATTAAGAATCGTTCTAGGGTTAAATGATCAATACGATTGACATTTAATCCAGTGCAAGTGTTGCGGGAGGATCGATTAGCAATTTGATTGCTAATTGGCTTAATTTGATTAAGCCAATGGGTTGAGATTAAGTCTAATTAAGTATTATTTTGTTAGATTTGGTTTGGGCTTGATTGGATCAAGTTCAATTGGTTTATTGGATAAGCCAATTGCAAGGAAAAACTAGTCCTAGTTCAATTAGGATTGGGTCAACCTAATTTCTAATTTGATTAAAAAATTAAATCAGATTTAAATCTAAATTAATCTGATTAAATTAGATTTTTAATTAGGTAAAGACCTATTTTAATTAGGTTGATCTAATTTTGGTTTGATTTGGTTGGAGAAACCAAATTAAAACAAGTCATAAGATAGAATCCTAGTAAGACTAGGATTCCACCTTGCGCCACATAAGCCCCCCCCCCCCACGCCCTCTCTCTTATTCATGCCAATCTCCTCTTATTTTTTGTGACAAAAATCCTCTCTCAGGTCTCTCCCACATCCACAAAAGGTTTTCTCTCTTCTTTCTTACATGGAAGGTGGTTTGGATCAAATCAAAGAGGAATAAGTTTGGATTTCAAATTCTATGAGATAGAGTTTTAAAAATCCAAAACTCTTTCAATTTTGCACCAAATTTATCTAAATTTTTTTTGAAATTTTTATGACTTTTAGGGTACATATTGTGCACATTTTTTTGGTAGTCCATGCATGAAAATAAGGAGGAGGTGCTCAAGAGTTGGGCGCCCCTTATCTTGCCATGTTTGGATAAGCCTTGACTAGGTATTTGACCTAGACAAGAACTTTATCATATCTCTCTCTATAAAATGAGTTTCTTTATAAAATTTTTGAGAAAGATAGAAATTTGAGATACCTTTGGTTCGTCTAAAAATTAGAAGAAAACCTTTGGGTCGTGGAGATATAATAGACACAAGATAGGGTGTTTAGAGAGGAAAACGAGAAGAAGAAGAGGGTCTTCTTCTAAGGTTGTTTGTTTTCATCTCTTTCCTTCCTCCATCTTGAGTTTTCTGAGAGTGTCTCAGATCTGAAACTCTTTCTCCTACTTCTCATTTTTGGAAGAGATCAAATCAAGAAGAAAGAGACACCTGATCAACCATCAAAGAAGGATCAGTACAGTACTAGCATACTGTGCTGATTTCTTGAAGCAGGACTTCTGGTCAAGATTCATGGGCTCGTGTGGACGACTCCTAGAGGCTGGATGTATGTGCAGCTTGCAACATCATCCTCAAGCTCAGATCAGTGCGGTTAGAACATCTAACTTGCAAAGTAATAGATCTGATCTATTGTTTAATACATACATTAGATGTAGTATAGAAACATGTTGATATGATCAACATGTAGTTCATGCTCTATATATTTTAATTTTTGATTTAATGCTATGTAATAATCATGTAATAGGATCTTAGATCTAGAGATTTTCTGATTTTAAAAAATAAATTTTGATTTATTTTAGTCTTCCGCTGCATGATCTTGAAAAAATTTCAAGATCTAACCCTAAATTCTAGATCTGGTTCCTTCAATAATATCTAGACAATCACTGATGATTGAAAAAAAATTTAAGTGATCTCTTATATGGTCACGCTCAATACTAGTTATTCTCTAACAACTATGTATACTCGTCATCCAGTTTCTCTACATCGTTGACTAGAGATCCATCTATTTCGAAGAAAGTGATTTGTGCATCAATCTATCTAGATCAATCATCATTCTCATGATAATCCTATGATCGGGAGCTTTTAGAAATTAAATATATGTCTCTAATTCTCAACATCTTGAGAATATGTATCGAATGTTAATTCAGTGGATGATTCAAGGATACATCACACTTGAATGAAAAATAAACATATCTTTTTATTGATCAAATCAATATATTAAGTATAAAATTATGTCTTAGATTTATTATAATGTGTCAGCCATATTGGCTTCTAGGACATATATCTAACAGTCATAGCCTCCCATTAAGGTGCGTGATAATGAGTCAAATATTTCAAACAGACATTGGAGGCATCACATACTTGGTGTCTATTACATATTGCAATTATCATTCATCATATGACCATTATGATGTACCTTCAGATCAATACTCAGGTTGGCTCAGCCACACTCGAATTTGTGAAGGAAGGAGAAACGTTTTCTCCGCATAGGATCTTTCAGATTTCATCAAATCTGGGGTGGAATAATTTTTTTTAAAAAAAATATATCCTATATATTTTAGATCTAATTCTCTAGATCTAATTTTATTATCTTATATTTAAAATCTAAAATTAAATCTAAAACTATGGTAAAAGAAGAAATATCTCAAGGGTAATCTGATTACCCTGTAGATGATCTCTGCACAGCCCGAGATTCTGATGTAGCCATGCAAGTGCCTGGCCTCTACTGATATCCACTCAAGTAAGATCTAGAATGCCTTCTCCTCATGAATATATGCTTCAAAAATCAGATCTTTATCTGATTTGAAAGTGCTTCAGAACTCCTTCTGAAGTTCGAGCAGCAGCCTGTCGAAAATATCCTACAGCCTTCTATTCCAGGCATCACCACGCCTTGGATCTATGCCAGATGGACGTCCAACTTTTTGGATGTGAAGAGGGGAGGAAGAAGATCAGGGAGGATGTAGAGAAGAGGGTATGGGGTGGCTGCTATTGGATTTTGTGTATAAAATAATTTCTTCCACAAAACCCTAGGCGCAGCAGGGTTTATATAGACCCTGTATGCTGCGTAGTGCCACATCATTCAACCAATCAAAAAATTCCAATAACTTTTGAAAAAATTTTGATTGGTGGAGTAATGTCATCTAATCACATTAGATAAGAACCCCCACCCTCTCTCCTAAGTTGGCACCAACAATGGATAAGCTCAATCAAGGTGGTGCCAAAGAGTCTAAGTTTATCAGGACTCTTTGGTTCTTATCCATTTGGGGTGCCCACTTTAATCCAATTGGGCTCATGCCATAATCTGATTATGGCACCCAATTTGATTAGGTTTTGGCATGTGGACACTCCACAAAAATTCTCCAATAAGCCCTCTTTAGTTTAAGACCCATATGTCAACTTTTGATAGATGTCCTAAAATGAAATTGGCAGGTGCTAGAAATTAGCAGGTGTTGTCTTAAATTCATCTCATGAATTAAGACAAGCCTTTTCTAAGCTGGACAATCTTCATTTAGACTGAGAAAAATTTTTCTAAGGTTCTCAGGATGAGTCAAATCACATTTGGCTCAGTAGAGACAGAAAAGATTACACGAAGAGAAAATTAGGCTCAATCGTGTGCTAGCACGATTTCTTTGAACCTAATTGGATCTTATCCAAATCAATTGAGTTAGCCCAATTGATGGTATCCAGACCCTAACCCTTATTTGTGTGACCCAGTTAGGTTCAATTCTGTATGGTAATGAGATATGTCGTGATCTCATCATCGACATCATCGAAACTCCTTTCGATGGACCAGAACTCTTCTGATTCAGACAATTAGAATGATCGATCATTAATATCATTCTAATTGCTCTCAAAATCTACCAGTGACACCTAGCAGTATATGATGGCAACCCATCAGAACTGAAGATGAACCTCTCGGTGCAGCTACCTGTGTGATTGAGTTCCTCTATCATGAGTCCCGACTGAATTAGGATTAAGGTGAACTCGTCAAATCCAACATCAGTCATATGAATCAATCGATCGATCTGAGTCTGATGTAAAACCTTAATGGAAAACTTTTTTCCATTATTTCACTCTGCCATGGCCATGGGCTTAAGGACTCGATCTTTCGATCACCATAGGACTGCTCCTCTCATCTACCGAGGTTGATAGATCCCATCTTAGTGCGACCTAGTTCCTACAATGAATATGCTATAGCCAACATACACTTCAGGGTTCCGAATGGCTAGGAGATCGAGTTATGGTGTAGTCAAACTATAACACACTCAAGGTGAACTGTCGATGCACCTCAGGTCAAAGAACTAGACACACAACTGCAACATCGAGCTAGTCATTGATGAGAAGGTAGACTTCCTTATGACTGCTCGAGGTGGTCACGCTCAGTACTCTCGTTCTCAACGAATACCTGTACTCTCACTCCGATGTCTCCACATCGTAGACTCAAGATACATCTACCCTAAGGAAGCGATCATATACCAACCTTCCGGATCGATCACCATCCTCGTGATGATCCTATGGTCAGGAGCTGTTTATGAGTTAGTTATGTAAATTCATGCCTTAAATTTTCAACTCTTAAAAATATGAATTTACATTTTCACTAACTCAAAGGATGTATCACAGATACAATATACACAATGTGATAGAAGAATAACCTTTTTATTCATTTATAGTCAAAATTATAAATTTGTCCTTAGATCTGTACAGGAATGTGTCAGCCGATCTGGCATCTAGGGCACACATCTAACAAACTCCCACTTGACCTAATGTCAATTGGCTACATATCTAAGTCCCATCATCTCAAGGTGGGCTTCGATCTTCTGTTGGCCCAATGGCTTAGTCAGCGGGTCTGCCACATTATCTGTAGAGTCGACTCTCTTGACCTCGACATAACCCTTTTTAAGGTAATCACAGATCAGATGGAATCACCGCTCGATGTGCTTAGATTTCTGATGAGACCTTGGCTCCTTAGCTAGGGCTATGGTGCCATTATTGTCGTAGTAAAGAGGTATGGCATTTGATGACATCACTCCAAGCTCTGCGGCAAATTTCTTATATCAGAATGCCTTCTTCGCAGCTTCGATGCGGTAATGTACTCTGCCTCCATGGTGGAATCAGCAATCACCATCTACTTGGAACTCTTCCAGCTTACTGCACCACCATTGCAAATGAACAAACTCTCAGATGTTGATTTTTGATCATCTATATCAGACATAAAGTCTGAGTCTGTATATCCCTGAATCTGAAGTTCTCCATTCCCAAAGACTAGAAACATATCCTTAGTTCTTCTCAAGTACTTAAGGATATATTTCACAGAAGTCTAGTACTCTTCGCCTGGATTCGACTGATATCTACTTGTGACACTCATAGCATGGACTATATCAGGTCGTGTACATAGCATGGCATACATGAGGCTCCCTATTGCCGAAGCATAAGGGATCTTGCTCATGCATTCAATCTCCTCAGGTGTGCTAGGGCACATCTTCTTGGAGAGATGAATGCCATGTCTAAAAGGTAATAAATCTCTTTTGGAGTTTTTCATGCTAAACCTTTTTAGCACCTCCTCTATGTATATCTTCTGTGAAAGTCCGAGCATCCTATTTGGTCTATCTCTATAGACTTTAATACCCAGTATAAAGGATGCCTCTCCTAGATCTTTCATAGAGAACTCCTTAGATAACCATACTTTGACTGAGGTCAACATGGGAATGTCATTCCCAATTAGGAGGATGTCATCTACGTACAATATGAGGAAGACAACTGCACTCCCACTGACCTTTTTGAACACACATGGTTCCTCCTCGTTCTTGATGAAACCAAATATTTTGATGACATCATTGAAACGAGTATTTCAACTCCGAGATGCTTGCTTAAGTCCATAAATGGACCTTTGCAGCTTGCAGATCTTGTGATCATCATCACTGAATGTGAATCAAGCGGCTGTTCCATATAGATATCTTCCTCAAGATGTCCATTTAAGAATGTCGTTTTCACGTCCATCTATCATATTTCATAATCGAAATAGGCTGCAACAGCAAGCAATGTGCGGATGGGATTTAGCATGGCTACGGGCGAAAAGGTATCCTGATAGTCAATGCCTTCGCGCTGACTATAACCTTTCACTACGAGCCTAGCCTTGAATGTCTCTACATTTCCATCTGCACCTATCTTTCTCTTGAAGATCCATTTACACCCAATAGGTACAATACCTTTAGGTGAATCTACCAAGGTCCAGACTTGGTTTGAGTGTATCGAGTCAATTTCTGATCTCATTGCCTCTAACCATTTCTCGGAGTCGATATCTGATATCGCCTCGTCATAGGTCTTGGGATCATCACCATGAGCCCCATTTCTCATGAGGAATATTTTCTCTACTTTCTCTTGTATGGTACCTAAGTACCTTTCAGGAGGATGGAAAACTCTAGTCGATCTACGAGGTGGAAGAGGTTGTGTTGGGACTGGTTCTGATTGATTAGGTTCCTCAGGTTCTTGAGCTCGTTGCTCTTGGAAGACATTCTCCTTGAGCTTAATTATTTTTTCGATGCCACTATCTTGAATAAACTATTTTTCAAAAAAAATAGCATTTCGACTCACAATCACATTGTGATCTTCTGGAATATAAAAATAGTATCCTAATGACTCTTTAGGATATCCTATGAATCGAGCTCTAAAAAATCTGAACTCTAATTTGTCCGCCTACTGTCTCTTGACATGAGCCGAACAACCCCAAATTCTGAGATGATTCAGACTTGGCTTCTTACCATGCCATATCTCATACGGTATGGTAGGAACGGTTTTAGAGGGAACCCTATTCAATACATAAATTGCTGTCATGAGACAATGTCCCCAAAGAAACTCAAGGAGGTCTGTGAAGCTCATCATGGAACGGACCATATCTAATAGGGTCTGATTTCTCCGTTCTAAAATCCCATTGAGTTGAGGTGTTCCAGGTGGAGTTCATTGAGAGACTATACCATTATCCTGAAGATAGTCTAAGAACTCCCAACTAAGGTATTCACCTCCTCGATCTGATCGAAGAACCTTAATGGGCTTTCCTATTTATTTTTCTACCTCATGTCTGAATTCTTTGAACCTTTCAAAGGCTTCAGACTTGTGTTCCATTAGAAACACATACCCATACCTAGACATATCATCGATAAAGGTAATGAAGTAGATGTAGTTGCCTCTAGCCGACACATCAAATGGGCCGCACACATCCTTATGTACTAGGGCAAGTAGGTCTGTGGCCCTTTCCCCATGTCCCACAAAAGAAAGCTTGGTCATTTTGCCTTGAAGGCATGATTCACAAACTGGATATGACTCGAAAGTCAACGGACTCAATAGCCCGATTTCTCCAATTTGTTAACCCTGTCTTCCGCTATATGACCTAGCCTTAGGTGCCACAGATACCTATCATTTAGACTATCTCTAAGCCTTTTAATTCCTATGGTATTCATATTTTGCTCAATATTAAATACAGATACATCAATATGTAGCTGATAGAGATCGTTAATAAGAAAATCATCTGCAACTTTATTATTTTCATAAAAATATTACAATGGTCCTTATGAAAACTAATCACATAGCCTTCTTGTGCTAAACATGAAATAGAAATCAAATTCCTGCTTGCTGCAGGCACATAATAACAGTCTCTTAAAACTAAATCTAATCCTAATGGTAATTGCGGAGGATAGGTTCCCACGGTCACGACAGCAACTCTTACCCGTTCCTGACGTGTAGGATCATCTCCCCATCCCTCAGCCTCCTGCTCTCCTCAAGACCCTACATAGAAGTGCACAAATGAGCACTAGAACCAGAGTCAAGTATCCAACTGGATGCAGAAGAAACTGTAAGATTAGACTCTAAAATGAGCATACCTCCAGAAGGACCATCCTTCTTATTCTTTAGGGTGGCCAGGTATTGAGGATAGTTTCGCTTCCTCTTCTTCCCATCCACCTTCTACTTCTTCGCAGACTTCTTTTTCTTTCCAAAAGACTTTCTTTTGAAAGAAGTCCGCTCCACAGTAAGAACTGAACCTTTTGAACCCTTCATAGAAAGCTCAGCCATAACCAGCATGTTCATTAACTCGGCCAAGGTACACTACATCTTATGCATATGAAAGTTCATGATGAACTGACCATATGCATCAGACAAGGACTGAAAGATCACATCAATCTGAAAATCCTTGTCTAAGATGATATCGAGCTTCTTAAGCTCCTCAAGATCCTTGATCATTGTCAAATAATGATCTTGGACTGACTGCCCATCACGCATCTTGACCTTAAAAAATCTTTGACAGACTTGATACTTGGCCGCACGACTCTGTTCACCAAACAACTCTTATAGGTGAGCCAACATTTGACGGGTAGTCAAAATATTCTTATGTTGGCACTGTAAGTCATCAGACATTGCACCCAACATATAGTACCTTGCTTTATTATCATCATCCGTCCACTTTTCCAGAGACGCTCTCTGTTCAGCAGTCAGATGTGCTAGTATGGCAGGTGGGTCCTAGTCCAAGATATGAGTCAATTTTTCAGAACCTAGAATAATTTTGTAGTTCCTCAACTAGTCTTTGAAATTGGATCCAGTCAGTCTATGGGTGTTTAAAATTTTGGTCAGGGGGTTTGAGGCAGACATGTTTCCTGTAGAGAGTCAAAAGTTTCTAGTTAGATTTTGTAATCAGACTCAACCAATTTATTTAGAGTTTTTATTTTTAAACAAATTAGGCTCTCACTATTTTTTCAAATCCCTACACTCCTTTGGTAGAGATGTGAAAATCTCCATGATCAGTGATTTTTAGTGGGTGGTGCGGTCTCACCAACTGGCTCACCACCTCACCTAACAGTTATTGGTGATGGGTCAATCGATGAGTGGACAACTCTTATCCAATGATTCTCTAATCATGGTGCACCCAAAACTTGGTCTCTAATTCATGAAGCTCACTGTGTCTGGGATATTGCTCCAATCTTTAGTTAAGTCATACCCACCATTTGCATGAACTAGATTTCTGATTGGGTCCTTTACCGTATCCGAAATATTGAGCCCAACCCATCCTCTAATCCATAGCATCCAATGCCTAATGGACATGGTTGCATCTTCCCGTTGCAACTGAGCCACTGTAACCAGTCGAGAACAATCAACCCCGGGAAGGGCCCGCACATCCACAATGGTGGAAGACCTAGACTTAATATTTTCTTAGGAAGATTTATTTAGATCTCATTAAACTTGACTTGACATAGTCATAACAATTATGACTAACCTAGTGGCATGGGTTAGCTCGAATTGTTAGCCACCTCTAATTAGAACTGAGTCGACACATATGGCCAGGTAAGTGAGACTGGTGGGAGGGATATGCCATTAACTCGACAAGAATGCATTCGAGTCGAGTAGCTCTCAATTAAAAACCAGTCGGTCGCATCTGCCCAACTTACCTTAGACACCAAATTGTCGAACTAGAACTAATTGGGTTAGCCTACAATCCAGGCTCTAACCACTGAGTCAAATTAGGTCTTAACTTGATCGAGTCATATCTAAATGTGATTCAACCTTGACCTAGACTTAATCTTATTAGGCTGGTCAATTATTAGCTTTCATGATCCCACCTAACCAACTCTTGATTCGGTTTGATCAATCACTAGACCTAATTGAGCTACCCAAGCCCGAACCCAATTTTATGAAAATATCTTAGATCTGAAATTCTCAATTTTAGACCTAACTTAATTTCATAAGCTTAATTCATTAATTAAGTTTGGGTTCATAAACAAAACATGTAAAATAAATTCTAGAGTTTCAGGATCTAGGGTTTTGCAGAAAAGTAAGTTTTGATTTCTGATTAAGGATGAACGCACAGCACCCCTACACGTCATATGAACACCCTATTGAATGAAAAGAGAAGATCTTAAAATCCTACTTTGTTCTTATGACTGGACGGCCGTGAGGAACATCTTAATCAAAAGTATAAATTTAACTACAAAACTAGTTAGATCTAAATTAACATATCACATATACAATTTAAGATCTAACTAATACATGCTTTGCATACATCTCATGTATCAAAAATCAATCTAATTAATATACTTTCAGATCTGATACATCACATGTAATATCTAAAAAATAGAATTTAAATTGAACTATTCAAAATAAAAACTATTCTAGATAAGTTACTAGAATAATTCTACAACTAGTCTAGGCATGCAACAGATCAATTTTATGAAATAATTAAAATTTTATTTTCTATTTTTTGATCTAATTATAATAATTATAATATAAAAAAATAGAGAATAAATTATATTTAATTCATATTTTAATCTCATTAAAATATAAAACTTAAGACTATTCATGGATTCAATTAATCCTAGTCTAGTCATGCATCTTATGCATGTTAGATTTTCTTAGATTTAATTTTAAATATTTTGATTTCAAATTCTATCATATCTGATGTGATATTTAAAATTATTTAATATCAAATAAATTAAAATTAAAATTAGATCTAAAATAGATCTAAAATCGAGCCAACAACCTGGCTCTGATACCACTTGAAGGGGGAGAAATATTTTCTCTGCGTAGGATCTTCCAGATTTCATCAAATCTGGGGCGGAGTAATTTTTTTTAAAAAAAAATTATCCTACATATTTCAGATCTAATTCTTTAGATCTAATTTTATTATCTAATATTTAAAATCTAAAATTAAATCTAAAATTATGATAAAAGAAGAAATACCTCAAGGGTAATCTGATTACCCTGTAGATGATCTCTACACAGCCTGAGGTTCTGATGTAGCCATGCAAGCACCTAGCCTCTACCGGTATCTACTCAGGCAAGATCTAGAATGCCCTCTCCTCATGAATCTATGCTCCAAAAATCAGATCTTTATCTAATTTGAAAGTACTTCAGAACTCCTTCTGAAGTTGGAGCAGCAGCCTGTCGAAGATGTCCTGTAGCCTTCTGTTCCAGGCATCACCACGCCTTGGTTCTCTGCCAGATGGATGTCCAACTTTTTGGACGTGAAGAGGGGAGAAAGGAGAGTAGGGATGATATGGAGAAGAGAGTAGAGGGTAGCTGCTATTAGGTTTTGTGCATAAAATAATTTCTTCCATGAAACCCTAGGCGCAGCAGGGTTTATATAGACCCTGTATGCTGCGTAGTGCCACATCATTCAACCAATCAAAAAATTTCAATAAATTCTGAAAAAATTTTGATTGGTAGAGTGATGTCATCTGATCACATTAGATAAGAACCCCCACCCTCTCTCCTAAGTTGGCACCAACAATGGATAAGCTCAATCAAGGTGGTGCCAAAGAGTCCAAGTTTATCAGGACTCTTTGGTTCTTATCCATTTGGGGTGCCCACTTTAATCCAATTGGGCTCATGCCATAATCTGATTATGGCACCCAATTTGATTAGGTTTTGACATATGGACACTCCACAAAAATCCTCCAATAAGCCCTCTTCAGTTTAAGACCCATATGTCAACTTTTGACAGATGTCCTAAAATGAAATTGGCAGGTGCTAGAAATTAGCAGGTGTTGTCTTAAATTCATCTCATGAATTAAGATAAGTCTTTTCTGAGCTAGACAGTCTTCATTTAGACAGAGAAAAATCTTTCTAAGGTTTTCAAGATGAGTCAAATCACATTTGGCTCAATAGAGACAGAAAAGATTACACGAGGAGAAAGTTAGGCTTAATCGTGTGCTTGTTAGATGTGTACCCTAGATGCCAAATCGGTTGACACATTCCTGTACAGAACTAAGGGCAAATTTATAATTTTGACTATAAATGAATAAAAGGGTTATTCTTCTATCACATTGTGTACATTGTGTCTGTGATATATCCTTTGAGTTAGTGGGAATGTAAATTCATATTTTCAAGAGTTGAAAATTTAAGGCATGAATTTACATAACTAACTCATAAACTGCTCCTGACCATAGGATCATCACGAGGATGGTGATTGATCCAGAAGGTTGGTGTACGATCACTTTCTTAGGATAGATGAGTCTTGAGTCTACGGTGTGAAAATACCAGAATGAGAGTACAGATATTCATTGAGAATGAGAGTACTGAGTGTGACCACCTCGAGCAGTCATAAGAAAGTCTACCTTCTCGTCGATGACTAGCTCAATGCTGCAGTTGTGTGTCTAGTTCTTTGATTTGAGGTGCATCGATGGTTCACCTTGAGTATGTTATAGTTTGACTACATCATAACTCGTCTCCTAGCCATTCAAAATCCTGAGGTGTATGTTGACTGTAGCATATCCATTGTAGGAACCAGATCGCACCAAGATGGGATCTATCAACCTCGGTAGATGAGAGGAGTAGTCCTATGATGATAGAAAGATTGAGCCCTTAAGTCCATGGCCATGGTAGAGTGAAATAATGGAAAAGAGTTTTCCATTGGGTTTCACATCAGACTCGAATCGATCGATTGATTCATATGATCGATGTTGGGTTTGACGAGTTCACCTTAACCCTAATTCAGTCAGGACTCATGATAGAGGAACTCAATCACACAGGTAGCTGCACCAAGAGCTTCATCTTCAGTTCTGATGGGTTGCCACCATATACTGCTAGGTATCACTGATGGATTTTGGAAGCAATTAGAATAATTTTGATGATCGATCATTCTAATTGTCTGAATTAGAAGAGTTCTGATCCATCGAAAGGAGTTTCGATGATGTCGATGATGAGATCATGACATGTCTCATTACCATACAGAATTGAACCTAACTGGATCATACAAATAAGGGTTAGGGTCTGGATGTCATCAATTGGGCTACCCCAATTGATTTGGATAAGATCCAATTTGGTTCAAGGAAATCGTGCTAGCACTCGATTGAGCCTAACTTTCTCCTCGTGTAATCTTTTCTGTCTCTACTGAGCCAAATGTGATCTGGCTCATCCAGAAAATCTTGAGAAGTTTTCTCTCAGTCTAATTGAAGCTTGTCCAGCTTAGAAAAGGCTTATCTTAATTTATGAGATAAATTTAAGACAACACCTGCTAATTTCTAGCACTTGCCAATTTCATTTTCGGACATCTATCAAAAGTTGACATATGGGTCTTAAACTGAAGAGGATTCATCGAAGGATTTTTGTGGAGTGTCCACATATCCAAATCACTTCAAATTGGGCACCATAATCAGATTATGGCATGAGCTAAATTGGATTTAAGTGGGTGCCCCAAATGGATAAGAACCAAAGAGTCCTGATAAACTTTGACTCTTTAGCGCCACCTTATTTGTGCTTATCCAATGTTGGCACCAACATTGAAGAGAGCATAGGGATTTTTATCTAATGTGATCAGATGATATCACTCCATCAATCAAAATTTTTCTAAAATTTATTGGAATTTTTTGATTGGTCGAATGATGTGGCACTGCGCAGCATACAGGATCTATATAAACCCTGCTGCACCTAGGGTTTCGAGATAGAAATTGTTTTATGCAAGAAACCCATTAGCTGCCACCCCCTCCCCTCTTCTCCATATCCTCCCTACTCTATTTCTCTCCTCTTCATGGCCAAGAAGTTGGACGTTCATCTGACAAAGGTACAAGGCGTGGTGATGCCTGGAATAGAAGGCTGTAGGACATCTTCGACAGGCTACTACTCCAACTTCAGAAGGAGTTCTGAAGTACTTTCAAATCAGATATTGATCTAATTTTTGGATCATAGAATCACAAGGAGAAGATGTTCCTAATCCTACATAAGTGGATATTGGTAGAGGCCAGGTGCTTGTGTGGCTACATCAGAACCTCAGGCAGTGTTGCGATCATCTACAGGGTAATTAGATTACCCTTGAGGTATGTCTATATTTCTCATACTTTTAAATTTAATTTTGAATTTTAAATATCAGATAATAAAATTAGATTTAATAGACATTAGATCTGAAATAGTGTAGGATAAAAATTTTTAATTTATTCTGCCCCAGATTTGATGAAATCTGAAAGACCCTACACAGGAAAAAGGCGGTTTTTCTTTTAAGTGGTATCAGAGCCAGGTTGTTGGCTCTATTTCAGATACATTTTAGATCTGATTTTAATTTTAATTTATCTGATATTAAATGATTTCAAATATCACATCAGATATGATAGGATCTGAAATCAAAATATTTAAAATTAAATCTAAGAAGATCTAACATGCATGAGATGCATAACTAGACTAGGATTAATTGAATCCATGAATAGTCTTAAGTTTTATATTTTAATGAGATTAAAATATGAATTAAAATATAATTTATTTTTTATTTTTTTTGATATTATAATTATTATAATCAGATCAAAAACTAAAAAATAAAATTTTAATTACTTTATAAAATTGATCTGTTGCATGCCTAGACTAGTTGTAGAATTATTCTAGTAACTTGTCTAGAATAGTTTTTATTTTGAATAGTTTAATTTAAATTCTATTTTTTAGATATTACATGTGATGTATCAGATCTAAAAGCATGTTAATTAGATTGATTTTTGATATATGAGATGTGTTGGTGCAAAAATTCGCTTGCGTCGGAGAAGCTGGAGTCGCGGTCGTCGTCGGGACCTGCAAAAGAAGTCTAAACCAGAGGTGGGGTTGCTCCGGCAAGACCCTCCGATGCTCTAGTCAGTTCTCTGTCTCAACAAGAATGGAGTGCTCGAATGAAAATTTTAGCAGAGTTTCAAGGTAAAAATGAGAGCTTAGAGAATAACGTATCTAGGGTCTCCTTTTTATAGGCGGAGGGAGCAACAGACTGATAGTGACGTTTGTAACCGTCTGGCAGTGGGCCGCCCAGAGTCAGTGGAAGTTTGTTACGGAGAGTAGTGGAGTGGACCCGTGGCTATCACTGGGGCGTGCCACGTGGAGTCTGCCATGGAGCGGCGTCCATTGTCGCAACTTGCCAGAGAATGAAAGAATCGCATGGTATCCGTCGCAGGAAGTGGAGCAGGATTGTGGCCATTATTACGGCCTATCAAGGAGTGATGGGGCCATGTGGAATCCATCGTAGGAGGTGGAGCAGAGTCGTGGCTGTCACTACAGCCTGCCAGGGGGCGATGGAGCCACGCGGAATCCGTCGCAGGAGGTGGAGTAGAGTTGTGACTGTTGCTGCGGCCGCCCAGGTGGCACAGGCCTATCCATCGGAGTTTGACTGGGGTGTTTGACGGAGAGAGGTGGCTAGCTATCCGTCTGAGAGGAGCTTGGAGTCTGGCTCTCACAGGAGCCCGGATGAAGTCTTCTTTCAGTTGAAGTCAGAGATGAAGTCCAGCTCCCGTAGGGGTCCGGATGAAATTTTCCTGCAGCAGGAGTAGTCGATGGAGTCCGGCTCCCATAGGAGTCCGGGCAGAGCCTGCAGGTGAAGTCGTGGGTGAGGTCCGGCTCCCATAGGAGCCTGTGTGGAGTCTACAGGTGAAGTCGTAGGCGAGGTCCGGCTCCCGTAGGATTTCGGACGAAGTTTACCTGCAATTAGAGTCAGGGATGAAGTCCGACTCCCATAGGAGTCCGGACAAAGTTTACCTACAATTAGAGTTAGGGATGAAGTCCATCTCTCGTAAGAGTCCGGATGAAGTTTACCTGCAGCTGAAGCCGTGGATGAGGTCCGGCTCCCGTAGGAGTCCGGACGGAGTCTGCAGGTGAAGCCGTGGGCGAGGTCCGGCTCCCGTAGGAGTCCGGACGAAGTTTACCTGCAGCTGAAGTCGTGGATGAGGTCCGACTCCCGTAGGAGTCCAGACGGAGTCTGCAGGCGAAGTCGTGGGCGAGGTCTGACTCCCGTAGGAGTCCGGACGGAGCCTACCTGCAATTAGAGTCAGGGGCGAAGTCTGGCTCCCGTAGGAGTCCAGACAAAGTTTACCTGCAGCTGAAGATGTGGATGAGGTCCGGCACCCGTAGGAGTCCGGACGGAGTCTGCAGGTGAAGCTGTGGGCGAGGTCCGGCTCTCGTAGGAGTCCGGATGAAGTTTACCTGCAGCTGAAGCCGTGGATGAGGTTCGGCTCTCGTAGGAGCCTATGCAGAGTCTGCAGGTGAAGTCGTGGGCGAGGTCTGGCTCCCGTAGGAGTCCGGATGGAGTCTACCTGCAATTAGAGTCAGGGGCGAAGTTTGGCTCCCGTAGGAGTCCGGATGAAGTTTACCTGCAGCTGAAGTCGGGGATGAAGTTCGGCTCCCGTGGGAGTCCGGACAAAGTTTACCTGCAGCAGGAGTCGTCGGCAGAGTCCGGCTCCCGTAGGAGTCCGGGCGGAGCCTGCAGGTGAAGCTGTGGGCAAGGTCCGACTCCCGTAGGAGCCTGTGCGGAGTCTGCAGGTGAAGTCATGGGCGAGGTGTGGCTCCCGTAGGAGTCCGGATGGAGTCTACCTGCAATTAGAGTTAGGGGCGAAGTCTGGCTCCCGTAGGAGTCCGGACAAAGTTTACCTACAACTGAAGTCGGGGATGAAGTCCAGCTCCCGTAGGAGTTCGAACGAAGTTTACCCACAGCAGGAGTCATCGGTGGAGTTCGGCTCCCGTAGGAGTCCGGGCGGAGCCTGCAGGTGAAGCCGTGGGCAAGGTCTGGCTCCCGTAGGAGCCTGTGCGGAGTCTGCAGGTGAAGCCGTAGGCGAGGTCCGGCTCCCGTAGGAGCTTTTGCGGAGTCTGCAGGTGAAGTAGTGGGCGAGGTCCGGCTCCCGTAGGAGTCCGGACGGAGTCTACCTGCAATTAGAGTCAGGGGCGAAGTCTGGCTCCCGTAGGAGTTCGGACGAAGTTTACTTGCAGCTGAAGTCGGGGACGATGTCCGGCTCCCGTAGGAGTCCGGACGAAGTTTACCCGCAGCAGGAGTCATCGGCGGAGTCCGACTCCCGTAGGAGTCCGGGCGGAGCCTGCAGGTGAAGCCGTGGGTGAGGTCCGGCTCCCGTAGGAGACTGTGCGGAGTCTGCAGGTGAAGCCGTGGGCGAGGTCCGGCTCCCATAGGAGACTGTGCGGAGTTTGCAGGTGAAGTCATGGGCGAGGTCTGGCTCCCGTAGGAGTCCGGACGGAGTCTACCTGTAATTAGATTCAGGGGCGAAGTCCGGCTTTTGTAGGAGTCCGGATGAAGTTTACCTGCAGCTGAAGTCGGGGATGAAGTCCAGCTCCCGTAGGAGTCCGGACGAAGTTTACCCGCAGCAGGAGTCGTCGGCGGATTTTGGCTCCCGTAGGAGTCCGGGTGGAGCCTGCAGGTGAAGCCGTGGGTGAGATCCGGCTCCCGTAGGAGCCTGTGCGGAGTCTGCAGGTGAAGTCGTGGGTGAGGTCCGACTCCCATAGAAGTCCAGACGGAGTCTACCTGCAATTAGAGTCAGGGGCGAAGTCCGGCTCCCGTAGGAGTCCGGACGAAGTTTACCTGCAGCTGAAGTCGGGGACGAAATCTGGCTCCCGTAGGAGTCCGGATTAATTTTACCCACAGCAGGAGTCGTTGGCGGAGTCCGGCTCCCGTAGGAGTCCGGGCGGAGCCTGCAGGTGAAGCCGTGTGCGAGGTCCGGCTCCCGTAGGAGCCTGTGCGGAGTCTGCATGTGAAGTCGTGGGTGAGGTCCGGCTCCTGTAGGAGTCCGGACGGAGTCTACCTGCAATTAGAGTCAGGGGCGAAGTCCGGCTCCCGTAGGAGTCCGGATGAAGTTTACCTGCAGCTGAAGTCGGGGATGAAGTCCGGCTCCCATAGGAGTTCGGATGAAGTTTACCCGCAGCAGGAGTCGTCGGTGGAGTCCGGCTCCCGTAGGAGTCCGGGCGGAGCCTGCAGGTGAAGTCGTGGGCGAGGTCCGGCTCCTGTAGGAGCCTGTGCGGAGTCTGCAGGTGAAGTCGTGGGCGAGGTCCGGCTCCCGTAGGAGTCTGGGCATCGCGAAGAATCCGATCGATGCTGGCGGGGTCCTGCCCATCGGCAAAATTTGGGAGTGTGGCGGAGGCTCGGCCGCCCGGGAGGTTTGAAGAGATGTTGCCAGAGGTCGAAAGTCAGTTGGATCCCCGGAGGGTCACTCCCATCACGAACTTCGGCTGGGGGGTATTTTATACCCAACACCAGTCCCCCTACTTTCGAGTTCGAATTTTGAATGAAGGAAGTACAGAGAAATTTTTGCAGCCAAAGTTATCCCCTTGAATCCTGCGCCCGATCGCCCTTAGATATTTTGTCATTAAATGCACGCGTGCTGGAGTCTTTTCGAATCGGGGTGATTCGAAGGGACCCTTCAAAATTTCCACTGGTACGCTGGCCCAGGTACGTGCAGTAATGGCTCCGTCAGCTGTCAGCCGCTTTTTGCCGCCCGCCGTGGCGAGTGGGACATGTGTCGAGCGCGGGTCGGCCTGGGAGATTCGCGATCATTATGGCGCCGGATCCCAGGGTCTATTTAAACCCACCTTTCCACCTGAAGGTTCTATCGGCATCCGCCTTTTCTCCGAGAGCCCTGACTCTCCTTGGTGTCTTCTTTGGCCCTAGGCATCTTTCGAGTCATCCCTGTCCTCGCCCTTCTGCATCCTTCAGAGCGGTCTAGGTTAGTCCTAGAACCTTCGTTCTTCTTCTTGCCATTTAGGGGCCTTTTCTCCTCCATTTTCTTCTGTTGCATTCCTCTAATTTGGTCTCCCGCGACCTCTCATCCTTTGTCCCATCTGATTTCCCCAGGATCTTTAGGGTCTTCGTTTGAAGTCATTCGAAATGTCTTCCGGTACCTCCGCCTCAGCGGTTCCGGGAGTTCTTCCGCCTCAGCCCCCCAGGGACCCCATCCTGTAGACGAACCCACTCCTGGGATCGGGCTTCACCTGATTTTTGCGTCGGGTGCTATTCCCTGCTCTCTGACTCTGGATGAACTCCTACTGATAAGGGTTCAGTATGGGGTTCCTCTGAAGTACGATCTGGAGCTTCCTGGCCCCTCCGACCGGGCTAGCACTCACCAATCCGGTCGTTTTTGCCTGTATCAGGAGGCGTTCCGTGCTGGACTCTGGCTTCCACTCCTGTCCTTTGTTGTCGCCCTCTTCTGCTTCCTAGATATCTCTTTAGCTTCAGTTGCTCCGAATTCTTTTAGGTTTTTGATAGGGTTCCTCTCCCTTTGCCACGTAGTTGAGGTTCCGCCATCCCTCTCTCTGTTTAGGCACTTCTATACCTTCAAGCGTCACCCTTCGATGAAGGACTGGTGGTATTTCTTCCCTCAGTTCGGCAAGAAGGGGTTGCTGAAAGGGGCTCCCTCTTCAATCCACAACTGGAAGGAGAAATACCTCTTCGTCCATTGCCCAACTTTGAGGCTGGGCCTGCCCCCTTGGGGCTCTCTGAGGGACTCTGTCCGTCAGGCTCCCAGTTTGGGGGAGGACGACCTTCAGGCCGCCAGGAAGCTTCTTGACTATTCTACTCCTTCCCTTCCCAACCTTCTGAGAGAGCAATTTTTGTTCAACATCGGCTTGAGCCCCCAGGATGCCGCGAGTACTCCATCTTTTCTTTTCTCTTCTTTTCTTCCGTCCTTCTTCTTTTTCTTTCTTTCTCTTCTCCCTTCTTTTCTTTTCTCTTTTTTCTCTTTCTTCTTCTTTTTTTTTTTTTTTTTGCATGTCACTTCTTCCTTTTTCACCCCATTACTGATTTTTGATTTTTTTTTTTTAGGAATGGATGCCGAAGCAGCACAGATGCTCATCAGGGGCCTCAAGGCCCACAAAAGAAAAGGTGCCGCGGCCTTCGGATCAGCAAAGAGGGCCAGGGTGGAGGAGACGAGCTCAGCCGTGCCCGTCCAGGCGGCTCTCGCGATCGACGTTCCTTCAGACGCCGAACCAACGGCCCCCCGGGCCTCTTCAAGGAGTCCGCCGACTGGGGCTCCCGTTTCGGGGGTCCGTTCCACAGAGGCGCCCGGAGTCGAGAGGGGGATGAGGAGGAAGTCGGTGGCCCGCAGGGGGAGTAGCCGCCGAGCCGTCGTTGAAAAGTCCTTTGGTTTCGAAGAAGAGCCGGAGAATCCCTTCAATGACAGGGACTTGATCAAGCGGTTGATCGACGGTTGCATTCTACCTGAAGTCGTCGAGAGGATTGACCGCGTCGATCCTGAGCAGCGGCTTTGGGACTCCCTAGGGTCCTTTCTTGAGGTAAACAAGTCTTCATTTAATTGGCTTTCTGACCCTTGTTCTGATCCCCCAGCCACCCTTGCAGATTGGGCACCAGCTCCTTGCCAACATCAAGCCGACGAACCGAGCGAGGAGGGATGCCATCCAGGCGGAGGAGCGTCGTCGGGCCGAAGTCGCTCGCCTCAAAGAAAAGGCCGCTGAAGTAGTTGCCCTCTAAGAGGCCCTGGAGAAAGAAAAGCAGGCCCGAGAGGAAGAGAAGCAGGCCTCAGAGGAGACGGTGAAAAAGGCGAAGGTCGAGGTTGCTAATTTGGTGGAGCAGATTTCGGTCATGATCTCGAAAGTCAGGGGTCTTACGGTGGAGGAGTTCAAGGCCTCCGTGGAGATGAGGGACCTGAACGTCCGATTCGGCCAAGAAGCATTCATCAAGGGGTTCGAGCTCTGCCAGGAGAAGGTGGCCAGGAAATTTCCCGAGCTCGACCTCAGCTTCTTGGACGAGGAGTCTGAAGATGAGGCCGGTCCCTCTCCTGCCGCTACTACTGCCGCAGCCCCCCTTCCAGGGACACCGAGCTCCCCAACTCCTACCGCAGAGGTCTGGGACCTCCGACCTTGTATATATTTTTTTTCTGTAATTTTTTCTTTTCTTTTTGTCTTTAAGAAATATTCACTCAATAAAGTCGAATTTCTCGTCGTGGATGGCTTCTCCTTTCTTCCTTCCCCCTTTCATGTTTTTCTTTCTGCAATGAGATGCGCCTTGACGCTTTTGCCTCTCGATGGCAGTGGTCGTGGTCGCAATGGTAGTGTCGTGGCCGTGGTCGTGGTCGTGGCCGTGGTCGTGGTCGTGGTCGCAATGGTAGAGACAGAACTTGTTGAGGTTGCGCTTACTGGGGTGTGGCGCATCCTCTCTAGCCTACGGAGCTACTCCCTGACCTCCATCAGTACCTGGGTCTTCGAGGCATTGAGGGAGGCATAGTTGCAAAATCTTCCCGATGGAGAACCCCACCGGACTCCGCAGTCTGGATTTCTCTGCCTACGTACCCGGGGAGGAGTATGGACACGCTTGTGCCTAGGAGGGGATCGAGAATGCGGCCGAGCTTCTCTCGGCCTTTTTTCGACTGCGGGCTTACTCGAGTCTCCCGCCTGTCGCTCTCTCGCAGTCTCCTCATCCTTCATTTTGAAGGCTTCCTCCGCTCGGGTGTACCCTTCAGCCTGAGCCAACAAATCAGCAAAATCCCTAGGGTATTTCTTCTTCAGGGAGAACAAAAGGTCATTCTTCTGGAGGCTGCCCTTCAGAGCGGCCATTGCTACCGATTGATCCAAATTTCAGACCTTCAGCACTGCGACATTGAAACGGTTGATGTAGGCCTGAATGGACTCCCCCTCCCTCTGCTTGATATTAATGAGGGACTCCAAACCCTTCCGGGGGCGCCGGCTGCTGACAAAATGGGCCACAAATTGGTGGCTCATCTGATCGAAGGAAAAGATGGTACCCAACTTCAGCATCGAGTACCAGTTTCTCATCGCTCCCTTCAAGGTGGACAGGAAGGCTCGGCACAGAATGGCGTTGGATGCGCCATGAAGCAGCATCATCGTCCGGAAGGCCTCCAGATGATCAACTGGGTCCGAAGTCCCGTCGTAGCTTTCAAACTAGGAGAGTTTGAAGTTTGGCAGGATCAATTCCTGCATGATCATTTGAGAGAAGGGAGGGTCAGTGCAAATATCCTCACCATAGGCGGGGGGAGCGTGGCGGAGTTCTTTGATCCATCGGTTCATCTCCTGGAGTCTCCGGTCCAGGAAATCCTCTCGACTTCGGGTCTTGAGGGTCCTCTCGCAGAATGGGGGCAGTGATCTTCCAAGGGTGGAGTCATGATACGATTGAGGGCTCTCTACCCTCAGATTCATCTTCCCAGGAAAGATGGGGCGGCTGGCCCACGTGGCCTGCCCCACCGCCGGATTCTGGTGTTCCGGTGACACTCTTTCCAGGTGCACTGATGCCTGCGGCTGCTACTGCTGCTGCATGGCCTGCACAGCTTTAGTGAGGCCTCTGACCTGCTGTGCCAGCAGATCAAATTGCTCCGCACCGACCACTATTGCCGGAGGGGGAGGAGGAGGTTGGGAAACTGGAGGTGAGGCCGGAGCCTGAGATTCGGCCGCGGAGGTCGTGGATCATCGTGTGGATGCCTTACTGGGAGGCATCGGGCAAAGACCAAGTGGAGGAAGGAGGAGAGGGCGCCGGAAAAGATGCTCGGGGACAATCTCGTTGAGCGCTCCTTTAAGAACAAGGGTACTACGAAGGTTCAAGACCCTTCCTCTAGCGCCAATCCTGTTGGTGCAAAAATCTGCTTGCACCGGAGAAGCTGGAGTCACGGTCGCCTTCGGGACTTGCAAAAGAAGTCTAAACCAGAGGTGGGGTTGCTCCGGCAAGATCCTCCGATGCACAAGTCAGTTCTCTGCCTCAACAAGAATGGAGTGCTCGAACAGAAATTTTAGCAAAGTTTCTAGAAAAAAATGAGAGCTTAGAGAATAACGTATCTAGGATCCCCTTTTTATAGGTGGAGGGAGCAACAGACTGATAGTGACGTTTGTAACCATCTGGCAGTGGGCCGCCCAAAGTCAGGGGAAGTTTATTGCGGAGAGTAGTGGAGTGGACCCATGGCTATCACTGGGGCGTGCCATGTGGAGTCTGTCACAGAGCGGCGTCCGTTGTCGCGACTTGCCAGAGAATGGAAAAATCGTGCGGTATCTGTCGCAGAAAGTGGAGCAGGATTGTGGCCGTTATTATAGCCTGCCAAGGAGTGATGGGGCCACGTGGAATCCATCGCAGGAGGTGGAGCAGAGTCATGGCTGTCGCTGCGGCCTGCCAGGGGTCGATGGAGCCGCACGAAATCCGTCGCAAGAGGTGGAGCAGAGTCGTGGCTGTTGCTGCAGCCTACCAGGGGGCCCAGGCCTATCGACCGGAGTTCGGCTGGGGTGTCTGACGGAGAGAGGTGGCTAGCTATCCATCTGAGAGGAGCTTGGAGTCCAGCTCTCACAGGAGCCCGGATGGAGTCTTCTTTCAGTTGAAGTCGAGGATGAAGTCCAGCTCTCGTAGGGGTCCGGACGAAGTTTTCCTGCAGCAGGAGTCGTCGGCGGAGTCTGGCTCCCGTAGGAGTCCGGGCAGAGCCTGCAGGTGAAGTAATGGGTGAAGTCCGGCTCCCGTAGGAGCCTGTGCGGAGTCTACAGGTGAAGTTGTAGGCGAGGTCCGGCTCCCGTAGGAGTCCGGACGAAGTTTACCTGCAATTAGAGTCAGGGACGAAGTCCGACTCCCGTAGGAGTCCGGACGAAGTTTACCTGTAATTAGAGTCAGGGACAAAGTTCGGCTCCCGTAGGAGTCCAGACGAAGTTTACCTACAGCTGAAGCCGTGGACGAGGTCCGGCTCTCGTAGGAGTCTGGACGGAGTCTGCAGGTGAAGCCGTGGGCGAGGTCTGGCTCCTATAGGAGTCCGAACAAAGTTTACCTGCAGTCGAAGCTGTGGACGAGCTCCGGCTCCCGTAGGAGTCCAGACGGAGTCTGCAGGCGAAGTCGTGGGTGAGGTCCGGCTCGCGTAGGAGTCCGGACGGAGCCTACCTGCAATTAGAGTCAAGGGCGAAGTCTGGCTCCTGTAGGAGTCCGGATGAAGTTTACCTGCAGCTGAAGCCGTGGATGAGGTCCGGCTCTTGTAGGAGTCTGGACGGAGTCTGCAGGTGAAGCCGTGGGCAAGGTCCAGCTCCCGTAGGAGTTCGGATGAAGTTTACCTGCAGCTAAAGCCGTGGACGAGGTCCGGCTCCCATAGGAGCCTATGCGGAGTCTGCAGGTGAAGTCGTGGGCGAGGTCCGGCTCCCGTAGGAGTCCGGATGGAGTCTACCTGCAATTAGAGTCAGGGGTGAAGTCCGGCTCTCGTAGGAGTCCGGACGAAGTTTACCTGCAGCTGAAGTCGGGGAGGAAGTTCGGCTCCCGTAGGAGTTCGGACGAAGTTTACCCGCAGCAGGAGTCATCGGCGGAGTCCGGCTCCCGTAGGAGTCCGAGCGGAGCCTGCAGGTGAAGCCGTGGGTGAGGTCCAGCTCCCGTAGGAGCCTATGCGGAGTCTGCAGGTGAAGTCGTGGGCGAGGTCCGGCTCCCGTAGGAGTCCGGACGGAGTCTACCTGCAATTAGAGTCAAGGGCGAAGTCCGGCTCCCGTAGGAGTCCGAACGAAGTTTACCTGCAGCTGAAGTCGGGGATGAAGTTCGGCTCCCGTAGGAGTCCGGATGAAGTTTACCCACGGCAGGAGTCGTCGGCGGAGTTTGGCTCCCGTAGGAGTCCGGGCGGAGCCTGCAGGTGAAGCCCTGGGCGAGGTCCGACTCCCGTAGGAGCCTGTGCGGAGTCTGCAGGAAAAGTCGTGGGCATGGTTCGGCTCCCGTAGGAGCCTGTGCGGAGTCTGCAGGTGAAGTCGTGGGCGAGGTCCGGCTCCCGTAGGAGTCCGAACGGTGTCTACCTGTAATTAGAGTCAGGGGTGAAGTTTGGCTCCCGTAGGAGTCCGGACGAAGTTTACCTGCAGCTGAAGTCGGGGATGAAGTCTGGCTCTCGTAGAAGTCCGGACGAAGTTTACCCATAGCAGGAGTCGTCGGTGGAGTCCGGCTCTCGTAGGAGTCCGGGCGGAGCCTGCAGGTGAAGCCATAGGCGAGGTCCGGCTCCCGTAGGAGCCTGTGCGGAGTCTGCAGGTGAAGTCGTGGGCGAGGTCCGGCTCCCGTAGGAGTCCGAACGGAGTCTACCTACAATTAGAGTAAGGGGCGAAGTCCGGCTCCCATAGGAGTCCGGATGAAGTTTACCTGCAGCTGAAGTCGGGGATGAAGTCCGGCTCCCGTAGGAGTCCGGACGAAGTTTACCCACAGCAGGAGTCGTCGGCGGAGTCTGACTCCCGTAGGAGTCTGGGCGGAGCCTGCAGGTGAAGCCGTGGGCAAGGTCCGACTCCCGTAGGAGCCTGTGCGGAGTCTGCAGATGAAGTCGTGGGCGAGGTCCGGCTTCCGTAGGAGTCCGGACGGAGTCTACCTACAATTAGAGTTAGGGGCGAAGTCTGGCTCTCGTAGGAGTCCGGACGAAGTTTACCTGCAGCTAAAGTCGGGGATGAAGTCCGGCTCCCGTAGGAGTCCGGACGAAGTTTACCTACAGCAGGAGTCGTCGGCAGAGTTCGGCTCCCGTAGGAGTCTGGGCGGAGCCTGCAGGTGAAGCTGTGGGCGAGGTCCGGCTCCCGTAGGAGCCTGTGCGGAGTCTGCAGGTGAAGTCGTGGGCGAGGTCCGGCTCCCGTAGGAGTCCGAACGGAGTCTACCCGCAATTAGAGTCAGGGGCGAAGTTCGGCTCCCGTAGGAGTCTGGACGAAGTTTACCTGCGGCTGAAGTCGGGGACGAAGTCCAGCTCCCGTAGGAGTCCGGACGAAGTTTACCCGCAGCAGGAGTCGTCGGCGGAGTTCGGCTCCCGTAGGAGTCCGGGCGGAGCCTGCAAGTAAAGCCGTGGGCGAGGTCCGGCTCCCGTAGGAGCCTGTGCGGAGTCTGCAGGTGATGTCGTGGGCGAGGTCCGGCTCCCGTAGGAGTCCAGGCGTCACAAAGAATCCGGTCGACGCTGGCGGGATCCTGCCCATCGACAAAACTTGGGAGTGTGGCGGAGGCTCAGCCACCCGGGAGGTTTGAAGAGATGTTGTCGGAGGTCGAAAGTCAGTTGGATCCCCGGAGGGTCACTCCCATCACGAACTTCAGCTGGGGGGTATTTTATACCCAACAAGATGTATGCAAAGCATGTATTAGTTAGATCTTAAATTGTATATGTGATATGTTAATTTAGATCTAACTAGTTTTGTAGTTAAATTTATATTTTTGATTAAGGTGTTCCTCATGGCCGTCTGGTCATAAGAATAAAGTAAGGTTTTAAGACCCTCTCTTCCTATTCAATGGGGTGTTCATATGACGTGTAGGGTGTAGGAACCAGATCTAAGGTTTCAGGGTTAGATCTTGAAACTTTTTCAAGATCATACAGTGGAAGACTAAAATAAATCAAAATTTATTTTTTAAAACCAGATAATTTCTAGATCTAAGATCCTATTACATGATTATTTCATAGTATTAAATCAAAAATTAAAATATATATATACAGCATGAACTACATGTTGATCATATCAACATGTTTCTATACTACATCTAATGTATGTATTAAATAATAGATCAGATCTATTACCTTGCAAGTTAGATGTTCTAACCTCACTGATCCGAACTTGAGGATGATGTTGCAAGCCGCACATGCATCCAGCCTCTAGGAGACATCCACATGAGCCCACAAATCTCGATCAAAAGTCCTGCTTCAGGAAATCAGCACAGTATGCTAGTACTGCACTGATCTTTCTTTGATGGTTGATCAGGTGCCTCCTTCTTCTTGATTTGGACTCTTTCAAAGATGGAAAGTAGGAGGAGGAGTTTTAGATATGAGACACTCTCAGAAAACTCAAGATGGAGGAAGGAAAGAGATGAAAACAAACAACCCTAGAAGAAGACCCTCTTCTTCTTCTCGTTTCTCTCTCTAGATATCCTATTTTGTGTCTATTATATCTCCACGACCCAATGGTCTTTCTCTCTGATTTTTGGATAGCTCAAAGGTCTCTCAAATATCTATCTTTTCCAAAACTTTTATGAAGAAACTCTTTTTATACAGAGAGATATGATAGAGTCCTTGTCCAGGTCAAATACCTAGTCAATGCTTATCCAAATATGGCAAGATAAGGGGCACCCAACTCTTGAGTGCCTCCTCCTTATTTTCATGCATGGATCACCAGAAAAGGGTGCACAATATGTACCCTAAAAGCTACAAAAATTTTAAAAATATTTTGGATAAATTCGGTGCAAAATTGAATGAGTTTTTGATTTCTAAAACTCTATCTCATAGAATTCGAAATCCAAACTTATTCCTCTTTGATTTGATCCAAACCACCTTCCATGTAAGAAAGAAGAGAGGAAACCTTTTGTGAACGTGGGAGAGACCTAAGAGAGGGATTTTGTCATACAAAATAAAAGGAGATTGGTGTTGAATGAGAGAGAGGGCGTGGGGAAGGCTTATGTGGCACTAGGTGGAATCCTAGTCTTACTAGGATTCTATCTTATGACTTGTTTTAATTTGATTTCTCAAACCAAATAAAACCAAAATTAGATCAATATAATTAAAATAGATCTTAATCTAATTAAAAATCTAATTTAATCAGATTAAATTAGATTTAAATCTGATTTAATTTTCTAATCAAATTAGAAATTAGATTGACCCAAGTCCTAGTTGAACTAGGACTAGTTTTTCCTTGCACTTGGCTTATCCAATAAACTAATTGGACTTGATCCAATCAAGTCCAAACTAAATTTAATTAAATTATATTTAATTAAACTTAATCTCAGCTCATTGGCTTAATCAAATTAAGTCAATTAGCAATCGAATTGCTAATCGATCTTCCTGCAACACTTGCACTGGGTTAAATGTCAATCGTATTGATCATTTAACCCTAGAATGATTCTTAATCGTTGACCAACCATCCGATCGGATAGGTTCGAACCTAAGCCGATAGCATAGAAATAAATTTCTGTACCAATCGAAGTGACCATCTAGCAATGGTACCCGATGATCGGATAGGTCGAATATGTAGAACAACATCCTTAGAACCCATGCGGATATAGTTTTCATATAATTCATCCCCTTGACCAAAATGATCATAGGACACCCCAGAGTTCAACTGTCAACTCTGATCAGGTTGTCCACATTGTATTCTAAAATATCTAATCCATCTGATAGATTACCCTGGCCAAGGTTTTGCTAAATTGAAATACAGCGACTCATTCTTCTCCAACTCTTGGAGTGGTCAATCCCACTTCGATCACACTCTGACTTCGCAAGTACTTGACTGTGCCCAGAAGCCTTCCATCTCTGAATTAAAAATTTAGTTAGTCCAGTACCAAAACACAGTGAGTTGCTTACAAGTCACTGAGGCGATCTCAGGTCCAAGGGATACTTATACCTATATCCCATCAAAGATATTCTCTACAGCAGAATACTCTGGAGTTGGTCACGTTTAATGATGATGTACCAATATATCTCACCTGTATGCCATACCAGTATCTCCATACTCTTTGGTTTAGAGGACAACCAACCCATATGGCCTACAGCGACTTATGCTCGATAGAAGCTGTCGTCCTTATTAACAGCCTATCATTTGGTCGTGAACTGTTTTAAGGACTAATCGATAAATCCTCTCTTTATCGAATCTAAATAGTCCTAAGGACTTCATCATAACAACGGAGTTCATTTGAAGATGAAAGCTTATGATGAAAATACCAAATATATTTTATTTATTAACAAATCAATTACAATACTTGGTTGCTCAACCGTCAATAGCTTGACGATTGGCTTTTTGGGACACATTTTCCAACAACTCTCACTTGTCCTAAATCCACTCGGCACAGTATCTAATACCCATCTTCGACTTGTGGTTGTCGAACTCCTTTATCGCCAGGGCTTTAGTGAAGGGGTCAGCCAGGTTCTCCTTTCCGTCGATCTTCTGAAGGTCGACGTGACCTCGATCCACGATCTCCCAGACCAGGTGGAAGCGGTGCAAGATGTGCTTCGTCCGCTGATGTGCTTTGGGTTCCTTCGCCTGAGCTATGGCACCAGTGCTGTCACAGTAGAGCAGGACTGGACCATCGAGGGAGGGTGCTACTCTAAGCTCGTTGATAAATTTTCTCAGCCACACAACTTCCTTCACGGCATCCGATGCTGCGATGTACTCCACTTCACAAACAGAGTCCGCCACAGTATGCTGCTTGGAACTCTTCCTGCAGATGGCTCCACCATTCAGAGTAAAGATATAACCCGACACGCTCCTGCTGTCATCATGGTCAGATTGAAAGCTAGAGTCTGTGAACCCCACATGTTTCAGATCTGACTCGTCATAAACCAACCATTGGTCCTTAGTATTTCTCAAATACTTAAGGATGGATTTAACCACTTTTCAGTGATTTTCTCCAGGATCAGATTGGTATCTACTTACTACTCCTAGTGAGTATGCCACATCTGGTCTTGTACATGTCATGGCGTACATGATAGATCCCATGGCTGAAGCATATGGACTCTACTCATACGCTCTCTCTCTTCAGGAGTTATCGGACAATCCTTCTTAGAGAGAGAAATTTTATGGCCTATCGGTAGATAGCCCTTCTTGAAATTTTCCATGCTGAACCTCTTCAGCACAGTGTCTATGTACATGGATTGGGATAACCCAAGCATCTTTTTAGATCTATCCCTATAGATCTTCATCTCTAGGATGTAGGATGCTTCACCCAAGTCCTTCATGGAGAACTGTGATGACAACCAAACTTTTATTCCCTGTAGTGCGGGGATGTCATTCCCGATTAAGAGAATGTCATCCACGTATAAGACAAAGAATACCACAACTGGACCATTTGCCCATTTATAGATGCAGGGCTCTTCTCCATTCTTAATGAAGCCATATATTTTGATCACCTTATCAAAATGCATGTTCCAACTCCGAGAAGCTTGCTTTAATCAATAAATAGATCTCTGAAGCTTGCACACCTTGGACTCATCTGTGGATGTAAACCCCTCAGGTTGTATCATATACACCTCTTCGGTCAGCTCTCCATTCAGGAAAGCTGTCTTTACATCCATCTGCCAGATCTCATAATCCAGATGGACAGCTATTGCAAGCATTATCCAAATGGATTTGAGCATTGCCACAGGGGAAAACATCTCGTCATAGTCAATACCATAACGTTGACGATACCCCTTGGCGACCAGACGAGCTTTATAGGTCTCCACCTTTTCGTCTGCACCCCTCTTCCTTTTGAAGATCCATTTACACCCAATGGGTTTAACCCCTTCAGGTGGGTCAACCAATGTCCATACATCGTTGACCTTCATGGACTTCATTTCGGATTTCATGGCTTCAAGCCATTTCTCAGAATCAGGTCTCTGCATTGCATCCATATAGGTGATCGGATCCTCATTATTCTCATCAAGTTCGATGGGATCACCATCCCAGACCAAGAAACCGTAGTATCTGTCTGACTGATGTGGTACTCTACCGGATCGTCTTAATGGTGTAGGTACATTAGGCTCCGAATCTGATCTAATCATATCCGACTCAGGTTCAACTATTGGTGTCGGTCCTTCTACCTGTTGAACTTCATCAAGTTCAACCTTAGAGGCAACGGTTCCTTCACCAAGGAACTCTTTTTCTAAAAAAATTGCCTTAAGGCTGACGAACACCTTTTGTTCATCAGCATGATAGAAAAAATATCCTTTTGTCTCTTTGGGGTACCCTATGAATGAGCATTTGTCAGACCTAGGTCCAAGTTTATCTGTGACTAATCGTTTGACATAGGCTGAGCACCCCCAGACCCTAAGGTGTGAAAGTGCTGGCTTACATCCTATCCATATCTCATATAGAGTCTTAATTACAGACTTACTTGAAATCCTATTTAACAGATAACAGGCCGATTCGAGTGCATATCCCCAGAAGGATATCGACAAGCTAGCAAAATCCATCATGGATCGGACCATGTCTAACAGAGTCTGATTCCTCCTTTCAGACATACCATTATACTGTGGTGTTCCTGGAGGAGTCCATTGGGAGAGAATCCCATTCTCTCCTAGATATGTAAGAAACTCACTAGAAAAGTATTCTCCTCCTCGAAGAGTTTTAATACTCTTCCCAGTTTATTTTTCTACTTCACTTCGGAATCGTTTGAACATTTCAAATGAATCCGACTTATATTTCATCAGATAGACATATCCATATCAGGATAGGTCATCCATGAAAGTTATGAAGTAAAAATATCCACCTCTAGCACTGGTGCTCATGGGCCCGCATACATCAGTATGTACTAGGCCCAAGAGCTCAGTAGCTCTCTTACCTTTTTCAGTAAAAGGTGACTTGGTCATTTTACCAAGAAGACAGGACTCACAGGTTGGAAGTGATTCACAATCACTAACTTCGAGGATTCCCTCTTGAGTCAACCTGTTTATTCTATTCTTGTTTATATGACCTAGCCTCCAATGCCATAAGTAGATATCTGACACACTATTTAATCTAGGGTGCTTGCCAGTAGAATAGACTCTTATCAGGCTTGATCTTTTTGGTCTGGCTTTGCACTGATGTCCCATCCTAAACTTGCACCTTCTTTACTTTCTTCTTCTTATTTTTCTTTCCTTTCTTAAAAGGTCGAGAACTAGAAGACGAACCTCCCACTAAGTTCACCGACTCCTTGAGGAGTTGGTGATCCTTCTCAAAGTTCTGAAGCAACCCCAGTAACCCATGGTAGTTTACTTCAGGCTTTGTCATTCTATAATGAGTGAGGAATGGCAGATAAGACTTTGGCAGCGAGTTCAGTATTGCATCATTCCCAAGCTGCTCATGCAAGGGAAAGTCGAGCTTGCTCAATCGTTCCATCAGCTCGATCATGTACAATACATGATCAGTGATAGAGGCACCATCCCGTATTTTGGTGTTGAAGATGGCACAACTAGTATTGTACCTCTCTATGTCATCGGGTGTGTCAAAGGCATCCTCCAACACTTGAAGCATGTCTTTTGGCTGAGCCATTTTGAATCTGTGACTAAACTCATCACTCATGGTAGCCAGCATGATACAACGCACCGTGGTCTGATCACTGAGCCACTTCTGGTAAGTGTCTCTGACTGTTCCACGTGCATTGGCAGCTGGTTCCTCAGGTGCAGGATCCATTATCACATATAGGATCTGTTCCTGCTCCAGGACTATCTTCAACTTTCGATATCAGCTATCAAAGTTGGGTCCCACCAACTTATCATTGTCCAACAATGATCAGAGCGATAGGGAAGTGGCCATATTTGCACAAAGGAGAACCATAACCTAATTAGTAATTGATTCATTAAACCTAAAGATTTGGACTTTAATCAAAAGATTTCTCCCACTATTTTATTCGAATTTGTAGCCTCTACCTCCAATTCGAGGAATTACCCTAATTCCTTTTTGGGTACTAGAATCCACTTAGACTACACACAAGCCCAACTTTGGTTGGCCAACCCATGTACATCTAAGGGTAGGTTCATAACCAATTGTTTCTCTAAACAATTTCTAGTAATTTTTATTTTACCCTAGAAACCTAATCAGTAGGCTTTGGCCTCCACTGTAAGGATCCGGTTAGGTCCAACCATTAACATGATCATACTTGGTGTATCTAACCAACGAATGATTAAGCCCAACTTTGGTTGGCTCACCTAACCACCATTAGAGAGACACTTCTAAGTCATCATATGATGAGTGATAATTTCATTAGTCAACAAGCACCAGGCCTTTGGGTCTGCAATGATTGTTGAGTTAATGGACTCATTATCAAACACCTTTGTTGGTGCAAAAATCAGCTTGCGTCGGAGAAGCTGGAGTCGGGGAAGCCGCGGTCGCCGCCGGGACCTGCAAGGGAAGTCTAAACTGGAGGTGGGGATGCTCCGGCAAGATCCTCCGACGCTCAAGTCAGTTCTCTGCCTCAACAAGAATGGAGTGCTCGAACGGAGAATTTAGCAGAGTTTTGAGATAAGAGATGAGCTTAAAGAATAACGTATCTGAGTCCCTCTTTTATAGGCGGAGGGGGCAATGGATTGATGATGACATTTATAACCGTCTGGTAGTGGGCCGTCCATGGTTAGGGAATTTATTGTGAAAGGTAGTGGGGTAGATCGTGGCTATTGTCATAGCCTGCCACGTAGGGCCTGTTGCAGGTAGTGGAGCGGCGTCCGTTGCCGCTAGCTGCCAGCGAGTAGTGGGATCATGCAGCACCTGCCGCAGGGAGTGGAGCAAAATCATGACCGTTGACACAGCCTGTCAGAGAGTAATGGAGTCGTGCGGAATCCGCTACAGGAAGTGGAACAGGATCATGGTTGTTATTGTGATCTGCCAAGGGGCGCGGATCTGTTGATTGAGGCTCGGCAGCGGTCGGAGTCCGGCCTCTGTAGAAGTCCGGGAAGGATCCTCCTTTCGGTTGGGTCGTAGGTGGAGTCCGGCTCCCGTAGGAGTCCGGACGGAGCTGAGCTGCTCGAAATCGAAGGCGGAGCCCGGCTCCCGTAGGAGTCCAGGCGGAGCTGAGCTGCTCGAAGTCGAAGGCGGAGCCCAGCTCCCGTAGGAGTCCGGGCGGAGCTGAGCTGCTCGAAGTCGAAGGCGGAGCCCGGCTCCCATAGGAGTCCGGGTGGAGCTGAGCTGCTCGAAGTTGAAGGCGGAGCCCAGCTCCCGTAGGAGTCCGGGCGGAGCTGAGCTGCTGGAAGTCGAAGGCGGAGCCCGGCTCCCATAGGAGTCCGGGTGGAGCTGAGCTGCTGGAAGTCGAAGGCGGAGCCCGGCTCCCATAGGAGTCCGGGCGGAGCTGAGCTGCTGGAAGTCAAAGGCGGAGCCCGGCTCCCGTAGGAGTCCGAGCGGAGCTGAGCTGCTGTTGATATCGAAGGTGGAGCCCGGCTCCCGTAGGAGTCCGGGCAGAGCTGAGCTGCTCGAAGTCGAAGGCGGAGCCCGACTCCCGTAGGAGTCCGGGTGGAGCTGAGCTGCTGTTGATATCGAAGGCGGAGCCCGGCTCCCGTAGGAGTCCGGGCGGAGCTGTTCTGCTCGAAGTCGAAGGTGGAGCCCGGCTCCCGTAGGAGTCCGGGCGGAGCTGAGCTGCTGGAAGTCGAAGGCGGAGCCCGGCTCCCGTAGGAGTCCGGGCAGAGCTGAGCTGCTGCAAGTCGAAGGCGGAGCCCGGCTCCCGTAGGAGTCCGGGCGGAGCTGAGCTGCTCGAAGTCGAAGGCGGAGCCCGGCTCCCGTAGGTGTCCGGGCGGAGCTGTGCTGCTCGAAGTCGAAGGCGGAGCCCGGCTCCCGTAGGAGTCCGGGCGGAGCTGAGCTGCTGTTGATATCGAAGGCGGAGCCCGACTCCCGTAGGAGTCCGGGCGGAGCTGTGCCGCTCGAAGTCGAAGGCGGAGCCCGGCTCCCATAGGAGTCCGGGCGGAGTTGAGCTGCTGGAAGTCGAAGGCGGAGCCCAGATCCTGTAGGAGTCCGGGCGCAGCTGAGCTGCTGGAAGTCGAAGGCGGAGCCCGGCTCCCGTTGGAGTCCGGGCGGAGCTGAGCTGCTGTTGATATCGAAGGCGGAGCCCGGCTCCCGTAGGAGTCCGGGCGGAGCTGTTCTGTTCCGTTGTCGATTCCCCTGGGGGTTTCGACTGTGGGTATTTTATACCCAACACTAGTCCCCTACTTTCGAGTTTGAATTTTCAGATGAAGGAAGTACAGAGAGAGAGATGGGTATAGCCGAAACTATCCCTTCGAATCCTGCGCACTGCCGCCTCCAGATATTTTAGCACTTAATGTGCGTACGTCAGAGCCCGCTTTTTGGTGAAGGTGACCTGAAGAGTCTTTTCGGAACCCCCATTGGAGCGCGATCCCAAGTGCCGTGCCACGGGAATTTGCGAGCGGTCAACCCTCAATAGCAATGAAGCGGATAAGCGTGACACGTGGCACACACCAGCTGGCCCAGGAATACACGCCGCCATAACTGCGCCAGGATCCATCTGCTATTTAAACCCCTCAATCCTTTCGTGGCCTTATCCTGGCGCTTTTTTTTCCCCTGAGAGTCTTGCCTCCCTCGTATCAGTCCTTGTCTCCTTTAGCCCCCCAATTCTTCTCTGAGGGTTTCCACACCATGTCCTCTACTCTGGAGGCTGTTCTTGAGGGGATTTTTAGGGTTTGGAGGAAGGTGAGGAGGAGAATGGTGGCCAGTGAGAATCTCTGTCATTTTAAAGGGGGCCCGAGGAAGAATTCCTTCAACAACAGGGGTTTAATAACGGGGGCTGTTGGTGAAGCTATTCTGCCCGCAAATTTCGGAGTAGTAAGGCGGGGTGATATCGGTCAAGAGGGCAGAGCAGTCGTCATAAGCCATGACAGGATCCTTGACGCCGTCGGGGCCGAGAGACCAGAGGCGGTCGGCGTCGATGGTGGGGCAGTAGAACTTGTTGCGGGGACGGTGGAAGTAGCGCATGCCGACCTTGCCGGAGCAATTTGGGTGGCGGCTGTTGTGGGGCGTTCGGAGATGAGGCACACCTCTGGCGTCGCTACCGCTTTCGAGGTGACTCCGGTTCTTCTTGAAACAGGTCTTCGCTACTGCCGCCGTTGCCCTTACCGTCTCTGGAGATCTATCCCACCCCTTTCCCGCCAGGGTTGGGACTTCGAAAACAGAATGAGGCGAGATGGGGCGAGAGCTGTTACATGCATTGGAGAACGTGACTGAGAAGGATAAAGATTGAGAGAGGAGTTCGTAGCGGCCTCCGATTCGTCCTGCCCGAACCGTGCTTGCGAGACTTGTAATGACGTGTATCTTCTTTTTCTCTCTTTTTTTCTGACCCACCGGGTCCTGTAATGTATACTTTTGTTAAATGAAAAAGAGATTTTGGTACCTCGTCTGCATCTTGCGTTAAATAGTTGTCTGTCGAACTTCTTCATTTTCCTTTCCTTCTCTTCGTCTGTGTCACGTCGTTTCAAGGTCATCGGTGGCCTCTTCAGTGGGGTTATCGTTTGCCGAGCTACTTTTTCAGTTCTTACGCCGTTCGAAGATACCCAATTGTGATTCCGTTGATGGCTGCAGGCTCGCTTGGGGCCCTTCGGGCCCGAAGTCCCCCTTAGGGCTTGAATTTGGGGGTCCAGGCTTCCGTTGCCTTCGGGCACTGTTTGCTTTCTTTTTTGCTTGGGTTTCTTCTCTGTTGAAGTCGGAGCTGAGTCCGGCTCCCTTGGGAGTCCGAGCGGAGAAGTCCTCCTGAAGTCGAAGTAGCTTGGTTCTCGTAGGGGCCAGGGCAAAGCTTTTGTTTTCCTACAACCAAAGTCCTAGGCAAAGTCCGGCTTCCGTAGAAGTTCGGGCGTGGTTGTCCCGTAACTGATGTCGTCGATGGAGCACGGCTCCCGTAGGAGTCCGGGTGGAACCTTTCGTTTCCCTCGGAGCTGTTCTGCAGCTGATGTTGGAGGCATTCCCCGGCTCCCGTAGGAGTCCGGGCAGGGTCCTCTGCGATCAAAGTTAAAGATGAAGTCCGGCTCCCGTAGGAGTCCGGACGGAGCTTAAGAGCGGCTGATACTAAGAGCGGAACCCGGCTCCCGTAGGAGTCCGGGTGAAGTCTTCTTTGTCGCTGGGACCCGGCTCCCGTAGGAGTCCGGGCCTTTCATTTTACTCGGGCCGGCGTGAGGTCCTCCTCGCGTTATTAGCTTGGCTTGCGGGGGCGCTTTAGGGCGCTGTGGGGTCTCTCCCCCATCCGGTCTAGAAGGACCGGGTTTTCAGGTTTGCTCCAGTTAGGGAGAGGTTCTCCTCCTATCCCCAACAAGGCTGTGGGGGCACATATGGGCGTTGCGAGGCCTCTCCCCCCATCCGGTCTAAAAAGACCGGGCCTTTGACTTTGCTCAAGTTAGGGCGAGGTTCTCCTCCTGTCCCTAACAGGGCTGTGGGAGTACATATGGGCGTTGTAAGGCCTCTCCCCCCATCTGGTCTAAAAGAACCGGGCCTTTGACTTTGCTCAAGTTAGGGCGAGGTTCTCCTCCCGTCTCTAACAGGGCTGTGGGGGCACATATGGGCGTTGTAAGGCCTCTCCCCCCATCCGATCTAAAAGAATCGGGCCTTTGACTGTGCTCAAGTTAGGGCGAGGTTCTCCTCCTGTCCCTAACAGGGCTGTGGGGGCACATATGGGCGTTGTAAGGCCTCTCCCCACATCCGGTCTAAAAGAACCGGGCCTTTGACTTTGCTCAAGTTAGGGCGAGGTTCTCCTCCTGTCCCTAACAGGACTGTGGGGGCACATATGGGCGTTGTAAGGCCTCTCCCCCCATCCGATCTAAAAGAACCGGGCCTTTGACTTTGCTCAAGTTAGGGCGAGGTTCTCCTCCTGTCCCTAACAGGGCTGTGGGGGCACATATGGGCGTTGTAAGGCCTCTCCCCCCATCCGATCTAAAAGAACCGGGCCTTTGACTTTGCTCAAGTTAGGGCGAGGTTCTCCTCCTGTCTCTAACAGGGCTGTTGGGGCACATATGGGCGTTGTAAGGCCTCTCCCCCCATTCGGTCTAAAAGAACCGGGCCTTTGACTTTGCTCAAGTTAGGGCGAGGTTCTCCTCCTGTCCCTAACAGGGCTGTGGGGGCACAAATGGGCGTTGTAAGGCCTCTCCCCCCATCCGGTCTAAAAGAACCGGGCCTTTGACTTTGCTCAAGTTAGGGCGAGGTTCTCCTCCTGTCCCTAACAGGGCTGTGGGGACACATATGGCGTTGTAAGGCCTCTCCCCACATCCGGTCTAAAAGAACCGGACCTTTGACTTTGCTCAAGTTAGGGCGAGGTTCTCCTCCTGTCCCTAACAGGGCTGTGGGGGCACATATGGGCGTTGTAAGGCGTCTCCCCCCATCCGGTCTAAAAGAACCGGGCCTTCAACTTTAAGAGGTTGCCCTCTTGTTTTTGATACAGTTTGCTTGAATTGTCCCAAGACATATGGGCACGCATTTTTTGATTAGGACGAAATTACTGGTAGTACATCCGTAAGTTTTCTGAGTTCCATGGTCGCGGGAGGTCGGCTCCTCCGAGCTCCTTAAGATAATAAGTTCCGGGCCGAACTACTTCCTTAACCTCGTAAGGTCCCTCCCAGTTCGAGGCAAGTTTCCCCTGGCTCTGTGGTTGCGAGACAGCAGCTCGTCGGAGCACTAGATCTCCTGCTTTAAATGCCTTGTTCTTGACTCGGGCGTTGTAATACCGGGCAACTTTCTGTCTGTAGGCTGCCATCCGAACCTGAGCAATCTCCCGCCTTTCTTCCAGCAGGTCGAGGTTGGCCCTGAGACTTTGTGCATTTTGGGGTTCGTCGAATGCCACGACTCGTGCCGACGGGAGTTTAAGCTCGATCGGGATGACGGCTTCCGTACCAAAGGCTAAAGCAAAGGGAGTCTCCCATGTAGGCAACCTCTAGGTAGTTCGGTACGCCCATAGCACATGATAAAGCTCGTCCGCCCAAGTTCCTTTCGCTCTTTCAAGCCTTGTCTTAATTGCCTGCAAAAGGGTTCTGTTAGTTACCTCAGCTTCGCCGTTTGCCTGAGGATGGGCCACTGATGTGAAGTTGTGGGAGATGTTTAGATCTTCACAGAATTCAGCAAATCTGGCTCCCGCGAATTGCCATCCATTATCAGTGATTAGGGTTATAGGCAAATTGAACCTGCATACGATTGATTTCCAGATGAAATCCTGCACTTTCGCTTTTGTGATTTTTGCTAGTGGCTCGCCTCGACCCATTTGGTGAAGTAGTCGATCGCTACAAGGAGAAATTTCCTTTGATCGGACGCCATGGGAAAGGGGCCAAGAATATCCATCCCCCACTGTGCAAAAGGCCATGGGACACTCAAGGGCGTGAGCTCGATAGCCGGTTGTCTCTGGACGTTGGCGTATCTCTGGCATCGATCACATTTCTTGACATATTCGATCGAATCATGATGCATTGTTGGCCAGTAATACCCTTGACGGAGTAGCTTGTGGGATAAAGATCTGGCACCCAAATGGCTTCCGCAAGCTCCCTCGTGTACTTCCCATAAAGCGTAGTCAGCTTCTGAGGGCCGGAGACACCTTAAGAGGGGCAAGGAGTATGATCTTTTGTACAATTTTCCCTTATAAAGGATGTACCGGAAGGCTTGATTTCAGAGCTTCCGGGCCTCTTTCGCGTCCTGGGGGAGGATCCCATCTTTAAGATAGGTTGTCAGTGGGTCGACCCAGCTGGGCTCGTGGTCGATCTCCATTACGGGCCACGGTTCTTCCGTACTTGGATGCTTTAAAACTTCAAAGAGGACACCTTTGGGCAATTCGGCCGGAGCCGATGTCGCCAGTTTGGAGAGAAGATCGGCTCTGGTATTCTCCGATCTTGGAATTTGCCTGATGTCGAAACTGCTAAAGGCGGGGGTGAACTCCTTCACTTTCTCAAGATATTTGGCCATACTGTCCTCTCGTGCTTCATAGCTTCCGCTGACTTGCCCCACCACAAGTTGGGAGTCGCTGTGCACCCAGAGTCGACCTATTCCAAGCTCTTTGGCGACCCTTAATCCTGCGATCAGAGCTTCATACTCCGCTCCATTGTTCGTTGTGGGGAACTCGAAACGCAGGGCGTACTCCGCGACGACCCCCTCCGGACTAACCAAGATTAGTCCCGCACCTGCACCTGCCATGTTGGAAGATCCGTCCACATGGAGGGTCCAAAAGCAATCAGAGGGGCTGGCTTCTTCGTTGGGGGAGTTCGGTCGAGCCTTCAGGTCGTCAACTTTGCTTTGCTCAGGTTCGGCCACCTCGGGGATGGTGCATTCTACTATGAAATTTGCCAATATTTGGGCCTTTATTGCTGGTCTAGGTTTGTAGTTGATGTCGAATTCTGTGAGCTTGATTGTCCATTTTGCCATTCTTCCAGAGGTATCAGCTCGGTGCAAAACCGCCTTGATCGGTTGATCGGTGAGTAGTGTCACCGTGTGCCCTTGAAAGTAAGGTCGGAGTCTCCGAGCTGCAATCAACAAGGCGTAGGTCAGTTTTTCTAATTTAGTATACCTGGTCTCGGCGTCCCTCAGCGCACGGCTAATGTAGTAGACCGGCCGCTGGACTTTCATTTCTTCTTTGACAAGGATGGCTGTGAGGGTTGTGGGAGAGACTGCCAGGTACAAAAATAATTCCTCCCCAGGTTCGGGCTTCGCCAGCAGTGGAGGTGAGCTAAGATAGCCTTTTAATTCTTCGAATGCCTGTTGGCATTCAGAGGTCCAACAGAAGTTCTTCGACTGCTTGAGGGTTTGAAAGAAGGGCAAACATCATTCGGCCGACCTCACGACAAAGCGATTAAGGGCCGCAATCCTCCCCGTGAGGCACTGAACCTCCTTGATCGACCTTGGGGCGGTCATATTTTGGATGGCACGGATTTTCTCCGGATTGGCCTCAATCCCGCGCCCCGATACCATGAAGCCCAGGAACTTTTCTGAGGTTACCCCAAAGGCGCATTTGGTCGGGTTCAGCTTCATTCTGTACTTTCGAAGAGCGCCAAAGGTTTCCTCGAGGTCGGCGACATGATTTTTGGAAGACCTGCTTTTCACGAGCATATCGTCCACGTAAACCTCCATGTTTCGGCCGATCTGCTCCTTGAAGATTTTGTTCACCAGTCGCTGATAGGTTGCGCCCGCGTTCTTGAGGCCGAACGGCATAACCCTGTAGCAGTAGAGGCCGCGATTAGTGATGAAAGCTGTCTTTTCTTCATCTTCCAATGCCATTCTAATCTGGTTATAGCCGGAGAATGCGTCCATAAAAGTGAGAAGCTCATGGCCCGAGGTAGCGTCCACCAGTTGGTCGATCCTGGGAAGGGGGTAGCTGTCCTTTGGGCAAGCCTTATTCAGCTTTTTGAAGTCGATACACATCCTCCACTTGCCGTTTGCTTTCTTGACCAAGACGACATTGGAGATCCACTCAGGATAATTGACTTCCTTGATAAATCCGGCCTTGAGAAGCTTATCCACTTCCTTGGCTATTGCCTTCTGCCTCTCCGGTGCATGACTCCGGATTTTTTCTTTTGTCGGCCGATGTTTAGGGTCGACCGCCAGATGATGTTCCATGACTTCTGTGTCGATCCCCGGCATATCCGCCGGGACCCATGCGAAAACATCCGCATTTCTTCGGAGGAAATCCACAAGATGCGTCCGCACCTCCTCCCCCAGGTTGGAGCCAATTAATACCACATGCTCTGTGTTCCCATCATTCAGAGGGATTGGTATTAGATCTTCAATTGGTCCGCCCCTCTCTTCAGTGAGGTCGTCGCGAGCATCCAATCCATCGACCGGACAGGGGTCCGCCTGATCGCTTCTTTGCAAGGCAATGTTGTAGCAACGCCTGGCCAGCGCTTGGTCTCCCCGAACTTCTCCGATCCCCTGGCTGGTGGGGAACTTCAATTTCAAATGGTAGGTTGAAACAACAGCTCTGAGGGTATTGAGGCTGGGTCGGCCAAGAATCGCATTATAGGCAGACGGCGCCTTTACCACCAAGAAATTCACCAGGGCTCTGGACTGCTTTGGATGCTGACCCGCGGTCACAATTAGAGCTATCATTCCCTCCGTCGGAACGGCGTCACCAGTAAACCCTATTAAGGGGGAGCAAATCGGCCTTAGATGACCGCCAAGAGTGGCCATTCTTGAAAAGGCGTTGTAGAACAAGATGTCGGCCGAACTCCCATTGTCGACGAGAATACGACGGACGTCGTAATTTGCTATGTTCAAGAAAACTATGACCGCGTCGTCATGAGGGAATTGGACTCCCTGGGCATCTTCTTCAGTGAAGGCTATGGGTTCTTCAACTTTTTGCCGCTTGAGAGATACAGCTGATGTGCTGATTGCTTCCCACCGGGATTCCCCCGAGATGACGTTAACGAAATCCGGCGGAGATCGATCATCCGGCCACCCTTCATCGGCGACCATAGCCGGAGGTAGTTGTGCAGAGACCTCGTGAGAGGGCATCAGATGAGGGAAGGAGGATTGGGTGCCGGAAAAGATGGCCGGAAGCGGATCCGTTGAGCGCTCCTTTAAGAACAAGGGTGCTGCGAAGGTTCAGCCCTTCCTCTAGCGCCAATCCTGTTGGTGCAAAAATCAGCTTGCGTCGGAGAAGCTGGAGTCAGGGAAGCCGCAGTCACCGTCGGGACCTGCAAGGGAAGTCTAAACCGGAGGTGGGGTTGCTCCGGCAAGACCCTCCGACGCTCAAGTCAGTTCTCTGCCTCAACAAGAATGGAGTGCTCGAACGGAGAATTTAGCAGAGTTTTGAGATAAGAGATGAGCTTAAAGAATAACGTATCTGAGTCCCTCTTTTATAGACGGAGGGGGCAATGGATTGATGGCGACATTTGTAACCGTCTGGTAGTGGGCCGCCCATGGTCAGGGGAATTTATTGCGAAAGGTATTGGGGTAGACCCGTGGCCATTGTCATAGCCTGCCACGTAGGGCCTGTTGCAGGTAGTGGAGCGGCGTCCGTTGCCGCTAGCTGCCAGTGAGTAGTGGGATCGTGCAGCACCTGCCGCAGGGAGTGGAGCAGAATCGTGGCCGTTGACACAGCCTGTCAGAGAGTAATGGAGCCGTGCGGAATCCGCTACAGGAAGTGGAACAGGATCATGGTTGTTATTGTGATCTGCCAAGGGGCGCGGATCTGTTGATCGAGGCTCGGCAGCGGTCGGAGTCTGGCCTCTGTAGAAGTTTGGGAAGGATCCTCCTTTCGGTTGGGGTCGTAGGTGGAGTCCGGCTCCCGTAGGAGTCCGGACGGAGCCGAGCTGCTCGAAATCGAAGGTGGAGCCCGGCTCCCGTAGGAGTCCGGGCGGAGCTGAGCTGCTCGAAGTCGAAGGCGGAGCCCGGCACTCGTAGGAGTCCGGGCGGAGCTGAGCTGCTCGAAGTCGAAGGCGGAGCCCGGCTCCCGTAGGTGTCCGGGCGGAGCTGAGCTGCTCGAAGTCGAAGGCGAAGCCCGGCTCCCGTAGGAGTCCGGGCAGAGCTGAGCTGCTGGAAATCGAAGGCGGAGCCCGGCTCCCGTAGGAGTCCGGGCGGAGCTGAGCTGCTGGAAGTCGAAGGCGGAGCCTGGCTCCCGTAGGAGTCCGGGCAGAGCTGAGCTGCTGGAAGTCGAAGGCGGAGCCCGGCTCCTGTAGGAGTCCGGGTGGAGCTGAGCTGCTGTTGATATCGAAGGCGGAGCCCGGCTCCCGTAGGAGTCCAGGCGGAGCTGAGCTGCTCGAAGTCGAAGGCGGAGCCCGGCTCCCGTAGGAGTCCGGGCGGAGCTGAGCTGCTGTTGATATCGAAGGCGGAGCCCGACTCCCGTAGGAGTCCGAGCGGAGCTGTTCTGCTCGAAGTCGAAGGCGGAGCCCAGCTTCCGTAGGAGTTCGGGCGGAGCTGAGCTGTTGGAAGTCGAAGGCGGTGCCCGGCTCCCGTAGGAGTCCGGGCGGAGCTGAGCTGCTGGAAGTCGAAGGCGGAGCCCGGCTCCCGTAGGAGTCCGGGAGGAGCTGAGCTGCTCGAAGTCGAAGGCGGAGCCCGGCTCCCGTAGGAGTCCGGGCGGAGCTGTGCTGCTCGAAGTCGAAGGCGGAGCCCGGCTCCCGTAGGAGTCCGGGCGGAGCTGAGCTGCTGTTGATATCGAAGGCGGAGCCTGGCTCCCGTAGGAGTCCGGGCGGAGCTGTGCTGCTCGAAGTCGAAGGCGGAGCCCGGCTCCCGTAGGAGTCCGGGCGGAGCTGAGCTGCTGGAAGTCGAAGGCGGAGCCCGGCTCCCGTTGGAGTCCGGGCGGAGCTGAGCTGCTGGAAGTCGAAGGCGGAGCCCGGCTCCCGTAGGTGTCTGGGCGGAGCTGAGCTGCTGTTGATATCGAAGGCGGAGCCCAGCTCCCGTAGGAGTCCGGGCGGAGCTGTTCCGTCGTCGATTCCCCTGGGGGTTTCGGCTGTGGGTATTTTATACCCAACAACCTTAATGGGAGGCTATGACTCAGTTATCTCCATAACTTTATCATTTTAAGGATCTAATAATTTTAGAGGATTTAAATAATTTAGAGGATGAGGTCAGATGAACCAGCTTATCATGATCCTCCCACTGGCTTCACCAAGTCAGCTTAAGGGAGACCATTAAAAGGACTGGTCTAAGAGCACCTAAATCAGTCACACTGATTTACCTAGCTGACATGGGTCAGCTAGAATAGTCAAGTGATCCGATCAAAATATAATTTCATCAAGAGGCCAGGTAAGTTCGATCAGTGGGAGGGTCTGCCAAAGCTTGCCTTAGACACCATCAGAAATGGCCAGGTAAGCGGGCTCCCAATTAAAAATCACCAATCTAGTTTACCTTAAACACCAACTGGTTTAATTAGTTTTGATTAGATCAACCTAACAGTTCGTGCTAGACCGCTTAGCTAAGAATCAAGTCCATTTGGTTCTCGTTAAAGATATGGACTTGACCAACTACAACTATTGTAATTGATCTAGAGAATCCTTGACCTAATCTAAGACAACAATTGATTAAAATTAGTCAATTCTCTAATTAAGTCTATCTTTAATCTAACCATAGGTCTAACCCAATTAATGGACCTAATTCTTACTAACCCATTAACCCAATGTGTTATGGTTTGTGTCTTAGGTTCTTCAATTCACAATCCTAGAACCTAATCAAACAACTTCTTAATTCTTAATTAAGTTTTGGGCTGAGGGTTGGGTTCGGCTTTTCAAAAAATAATTTTTATATTTGTAAAATAATTTTACAATATGATTTTACCAACCATATTACATGTTTGATTCATAATCAAGATACAAGTGAAATAAACATTAAACTACTTTAGATCTAATCTAAACAGGTTCATGTAATTGAAACAATTTCAACTTTAAACAATTTCTTTGCACAAAAATCATTAACAAAGAGATTTTATTTTAGATTTAAATACCTTTTAAATCTAATAAATCATAAATTTAATCTAGATCATATCTAACAAATTTATGATTAAAGATAGATCTACACAAACTAGGACAACCTTTGCACTGTAAGGGGTAAACCTTACAGCAGGACAATCTTACAGTTCGTGATTGATCTAAAATTTTAATTTTAGATTTAATACTTAGATTATAAATTAGATCTAATCTAAAAAATAATCTAAGCATGTAATAAAGAACCTAGGCTCTGATACCAATTGTAGGAACCAGATCTAAGGTTTCAGGGTTAGATCTTGAAACATTTTCAAGATCATACAGCGAAAGACTAAAATAAATTAAAATTTATTTTCTAAAATTCGAGAATCCCTAGATCTAAGATCCTATTACATGATTATTATATAGTATTAAATCAGAAATTAAAATATATATATACAGCATGAACTACATGTTGATCATATCAACATGTTTCTATACTACATCTAATGTATGTATTAAACAATAGATCAGATCTATTACCTTACAAGTTAGACATTCTAACCTCACTGATCTGGGCTTGAGGATGATGTTGCAAGCCGCACATGCTTCTGGCCTCTAGGAGTCATCCACACAAGCCCACAAATCTCAATCAGAAGTCCTGCTTCAGAAAATCAGCACAGTATGCTAGTACTGCGTTGATCTTTCTTTGATGGTTGATCAGATACTTTCTTCTTCTTGATTTGTACTCTTTCAAAGATGAAAAGTAGGAGGAGAAGTTTCAAATCTGAGATGCTCTTAGGAAACTCAAGATGGATGAAGGAAAGAGATGAAAACAAACAACCCTAGAAGAAGACCCTGTTCTTCTTCTTATTTCTCTCTCTAGACACCCTATTTTGTGTCTATTATATCTCCATGACCCAAAATTTTTTCTCTTTGATTTTTGGATAGCTCAAAGGTCTCTCAAATCTATATCTTTTCCAAAAATTTCATGAAGAAACTCATTTTATATAGAGATATATGAAAGAGTCCTTGTCTAGATCAAATACTTAGTCAAGGCTTATCCAAACATGGCAAGATAAAGGGCGCCCAACTCTTGAGCACCTCCTTCTTATTTTTGTGCATGGATCACCAAAAAAGGGTTCACAATGTGTACCCTAAAAGCCATAAAAATTTTAAAAAAAATTTGGATAAATTCGATGCAAAATTGAAAGAGTTTTGGATTTCTAAAACTCTATGTCATAGAATTCGAAATCCAAACTTATTCCTCTTTGATTTGATCCAAACCACCTTTCATGTAAGAAAGAAGAGAGAAAACCTTTTATGAATGTAGGAGAGACCTGGGAGAGGGCTTTTGTCACACAAAATAAGAGGAGATTGGTGTTGAATGAGAGAGAGGGCGTGGGGAAGGCTTATGTGGCGCAAGGTGGAATCCTAGTCTTACTAGGATTCTATCTTATGACTTGTTTTAATTTGGTTTTTCAAATCAAATCAAACCAAAATTAGATCAACCTAATTAAAATAGATCTTAATCCAATTAAGAACCTAATTTAATCAGATTAAATTAGATTTAAATTGATTTAATTTTCTAATCAAATTAGAAATTAGATTGATCCAAATCCTAGTTGAACTAGGACTAGTTTTTTCTTGCACTTGGCTTATCCAATAAACCAATTGAACTTGATCCAATCAAGCCCAAATCAAATCTAATTAAATCATATTTAATTAGACTTAATCTCAGCCCATTGGCTTAATCAAATTAAGCCAATTAGCAATCGAATTGCTAATCGATCCTCCTGCAACACTTGCACTAGGTTAAATGTCAATCATATTGATCATTTAACCCTAGAATGATTCTTAATCATTGATCAACCATCCGATCGGATCATGAACTCTAATGTGTATAACCTCATAGGTCGAACCTAAGCCGATAGCACAGGAATAAATTTCTGTACCAATCGAAGTGATCATCTAGCAATGGTATCCGATGACCGGATAGGTCGAATGTGTAGAACAACATCTTTAGAACCCATGCGGATATAGTTTTCATATAATTCATCCCCTTGACCAAAATGATCATAGGACACCTCAGAGTTCAACTGTCAACTTTGATCAGGTTGTCCACATTGTATTTCAAAATATCAAATCCATCTGATGGATTATCCTGGCCAAGGTTTTGCTAAATTGAAATACAGCGACTCATTCTTCTCCAGCTCTTGGAGTGGTCAATCCCATCTTGATCACACTCTAACTTCGCAAGTACTTGACTGTGCCTAGAAGCCTTCCATCCCTGAATTCGAAATTCAGTTAGTCCAGTACCAAAGCACAGTGAGTTGCTTGCAAGTCACTAAGGTGATCTCAGGTCTAAGGGACACTTATATCTATATCCCATCAGAGATATTCTCGACAGCAGAATACTCTGGAGTTGGTCATGTTCAATGATGATGTACCAGTACATCTCACCTGTATGCCATACCAGTATCTCCATACTCTTTGGTTAAGAGGACAACCAACCCATATGGCCTACAGCGACCTATGCTCGATAGAAGCTGTCATCCTTATTAACAGCCTATCATTTGGTCGTGAACTGTTTTAAGGACTAATCGATAAATCCTCTCTTTATCGAATCTAAATAGTCCTAAGGACTTCATCATAACAACGGAGTTCATTTGAAGATAAAAGCTTATGATGAAAATACCAAATATATTTTATTTATTAACAAATCAATTATAATATTTGGTTGCTCAACTGTCAACAGCTTGACGATTGGCTTTTTGGGACACATTTCCCAACATAGGGGTGCCGCGCGTTCATCCTTAATCAAAAATCAAAACTTACTTTTTTGCAAAATTTAGATCCTGAAATCCTAGAATTTATTTTACATACTTTGTTTATGAACCCAAACTTAATTAATGTATTGAGCTTATGAAATTAAGTTAGATCTAAAATTGAGAATTTCAGATCTAAGACATTTTCATAAGATTGGGTTCAGGCTTGGATAGCTCAATTAGGTCTAGCGATTGATCAAACCGAATCAAGAGTTGGTTAGGTGGGATCATGAAAGCTAATAATTGACCAGCCTAATAGGATTAAGTCTGGATCAAGGTCGAATCACATTTAGATGTGACTCGATCAAGTTAAGACCTAATTTGGCTCAATGGTTAGAGCCTGGATTGTAGACTAACTCAATTAGTTTTGGTTCGATAATTTGATGTCTAAGGTAAGTTGGACAGATGCGACCGACTGGTTTTTAATTGGGAGCTACTCGACTCGAATGCATTCTTGTCGAGTTAATGGCATATCCCTCCCACCGATTTCACTTACCTGGCCATATGTATCGACCCAATTCTGATTTAAGGTGGCTAACAATTTGAGCTGACCCATGCCACTAGGTTAGTCATAATTGTTATGACTATGTCAAGTCAAGTTTAAAGAGACCTAAATCAAATCTTCCTAAGAAAATATTAAGTCTAGGTCTTCCACCATTGTGGATGTGCGGACCCTTCCCGGGGTTGATTGTTCTCGACTGGTTATAGTGGCTCAGTTGCACCGAGAAGACGCAACCATGTCCATTAGGCATTGGATGCTACGGATTAGAGGATGGATTGGGCTTAATATTTCGGATACGGTGAGGGACCCAATCAGGAATCTAGTTCATGCCAATGGTGGGTTTGGCTTAACTAAGGATTGGAGCAATATCTCGGATACGATGAGCTTCATGAATTAGAGACCAAGTTTTGGGTGCACCATGATTAGAGAATCATTGGATAAGAGTTGTCCACTTGTCGGTTGACCCATCACCAATAACTATTAGGTGAGGTGATGAGCCAGTCGGTGAGACTGCACCACCCACTAGAAATCACTAATCATGAAGATTTTCACATCTCTACCAAGGGAGTGTAGGGATCTGAGAAAATAGTGGGACCCTAATTTGTTTAAAAATAAAAATTCTAAACAAATTGGTTGAGTCTGATTACAAAATTTAACTAGAAACTTTTGACTCTCTATAGGAAACATGTCTGCCTCAAACCCCCTGACCAAAATTCTAGACACTCATAGATTGATTGGACCAAATTTTAAAGACTGATTGAGGAACTACAGAATTATTCTGGGTTTCAAAAAATTGACTCATGTCTTGGACCAGGATCCACCTGCCATACCAGCACGTCTGACTGCTGAACAGAGAGCAACTCTGAAAAAGTGGATGGATGATGATAACAAAACCAGTTACTACATGTTGGGTGTAATGTCTGATGATTTGCAGTGCCAACATGAAAATATTTTGACTACCTGCCAAATGTTGGCTACCTACAAGAGTTGTTTGGTGAACAGAGTCGCACGGCCAAGAATCTAGTCTGTCAAAGACTTTTTAAGGCCAAGATGCGTGATGGGCAGCCAGTCCAAGATCATTGTTTGACAATGATCAAGGATCTTGAAGAGCTTGAGAAGCTCGATATCATCTTAGACAAGGATTTTTAGATTGATGTGATCCTTCAGTCCTTGTCCGATGCATATGATCAGTTCATCATGAACTTCCATATGCATAAGATGCAATGTACCTTGGTTGAGTTAATGAATATGCTAGTTATGGCTGAGCTTTCAATGAAAGGTTCAAAAGGCTCAGTTCTTACTGTGAAGCGGACTTCTTCCAAGAGAAAGTCTTTTGGAAAGAAAAAGAAGTCCGTGAAGAAGCAGAAAGTGGAAGGCAAGAACAAGAAGACAGGACCGAAGAAGAAGGCTTCTGAAAAGGGAAAGTGTTTCCACTGTCAGTCAGAAGGCCATTGGAAGCGAAACTATCCTCAGTACCTGGCCACCCTGAAGAACAAGAAGGATGGTCCTTCTGGAGGTATGCTCATTATCAAATCTAATCTTACGGTTTCTTCTACATCCAGTTGGGTGCTTGACTCTGGTTCTAGTGCTCATTTGTGCACTTCTATACAGGATCTTGAGGAGAGCAGGAGGCTGAGGGATGGGGAGATGATCCTACTGTTGGGAATAGTGTCCCAAAGCCAATCGTCAGCCTGTTGACGGTTGTGCTCCTTTTTATATTAGTACATGAATTATAAATAAATAAAAGTTATTTTGGTATTTTTTCATCATAAATGTTTCATCTTCTAATGAACTCCTATGTTGTGGTGAAGTCCTTAGGACTATTTAGACTCGACAAAAAAGGATTTGTCGCTTAGTCCTTAAACATGTTCGCGACCAAATGATACGTTGTTACCAAGGACGACAACGTTTATCGAGCATAGGTCGTTGTGTGCCATATGGGTTGGTTGTCCTCATAACCAAAGAGTGTGGAGATACTGGTATGGCATACAGGTGAGATGTAATGGTACATCTGCACTGAACGTGACCAACTCTGGAGCTATTTCTGTTGTCAAGATTTGCTCCGATGGGATATGGGTATAAATGTCCCTCCGACCTGAGACCGCCATGGTGACTTGCAAGCAACTCACTGCACTTAGGCACTGGACTACCTAAATTTCTAATTCAGTGACGGAAGGTTGCTGGGTATAGTCAAGTACTTGACTTGTCGGTGCGTGTGTCAAGATGGGATTGACCACTCCAGTTTAGGAGCTGTGTACAGTCATGTTTCAATTTAGCAAAACCTTGGTCAGGGTAGTCCTAGTGAGGAGTCACAGGACTAATTGAGTTGAGCACGATTCGGATGATATCATCAGGGTTGACAGTTTAACCCTGAGTCATCCTAAACACAGGGGTCAAAAGGGATGAATTATACGGTAACCATATTCACGTAGGTTCTGAATGTTGCGATTGTAATTATTTGACCTATCCGATCATCGGGTACCATTGCTAGATGGTCACATCGATTAGTACAGAAATTGGTTCCTGTGCTACCGGTTTAGGTTCGAACCTGCGGGGTCACACACATTAGAAGTTCCTTTCTGATCTGATGGCTGATTATGAGTCTTATCTATCTGGACTCTATGATTGAGAATTAGGATTCTCTAATCATGAGTTCCACACATTTTGGGTACTGGGGTTAAAATTTTGAATTTTAAATTTCAAATTTTGAATTTAAAATTTGAACTCTTTGATCAGGGTTTCATATCGATGGTCTCTGATGCCTGATTGCCCATCGGATTTGGACTCAATATTTATGAGAGATTTAATTAGTGATTTAATCACTAATTAACTCAATTTGATTGAGTAATTATTTTTGGATCAAGTCCAATTGAATTGGATTCAGTTTGGATTGACCCGATTAGGTTAAATGTTGACCTAATCGCTAAGGTGGTTTAGTCCCTGATTTGATCAGGGGTTAGGTTTAGTTAATTTCTGATTTGATTAGGATTTTATTGAGCCTAATTAAGCCTAATTATGTTGGGTTTAATCTGGTCTAATTATGCTTGACCTATTTTAAACTAGGTTGGCTCAATTTGAATCAAACCACCTTGTTTTAAATTCCCTGCGACACCCAACTTCCTTGCACCCATTTGAATTCACGAGAAGAAACTTCTCGTAAAATTTTTCTCACACAAAACCCTTTCCAACACCCTCATTTGTACACCATATGGATGGATAAAATAATTAGTTAGCCATTCAAATTCAAAGCATGTTTGAATTTGAATGGATAACTTATCACTTGCCCTTTCATCCTTATCCATTTTGTGCGCCACATTACTTACATGAGAAAAGGTTTCTCATGAAACATTTTCCACGCACAAAGAGCCACGCCCATTCTCTTCTCATGCCCAAAAGGATAGGGATAAGTTGGTTTTCGTTTGAATTCAAATTTGATTTGAATTCAAATGTGTAACCTCTTGTCTTTATCCTCTCACGCGGATAAGACACGTTCGATGTTGTTTTAAAAAGAGGAGAAAGGTGGGACGTGCGTAGAAATTTTAGGAGAGAAACTTTGGGGTGTGAGGAAGGCTTCTGCACAAGGTGAAGGTCCAAAAGCTTCCGAGAGAAAAAGAAAGAAAAGAGAGAAAATTGGGCGCAGGGTTTTTGGTGTGTACCCTAGGGTTTCTACCTAGGGTTCGGGAAGTGAGATTGGTGTGCCACGAGTGTCGTGAGTCCACCAAATTTTAGGGAGAGATCCATCAGCCTCTCAAGCAACTGTGCAGATGATCCAGAGTATCTGAGAAGTCGGCACACATCGATCGAAGGAGTTCGATCAACATCTGCCATCAAAAGGATGAAATCACGAACTAGCATTCGTGAGGAGCTGATCAGAGGGAGCTTCGTGTGGATGATCCGTAGAGGCCAGACATTTATGTGGCTATGACGTGATGATGAGAGCCCCCCGACGGTGATCAGATTATGGTGATCGACTACCCACAAAAGGTGATGTGTTCTGAACACAGTACTGTAAAACGTTTACTGATTCAAATTTGAATTTCAAATTTAAATGCATGCTGTTGTATCATATTTAGATCCTAGTGTAGGGTTAATTAGTATTAATTAATGAGATTAATTAATAATTTCGCTGTAAAATAGTAATTTTGAAAAAGTTTTAAAATTACCATTTTGCCCCTGCACTAAATTTTCGCTTCAAATGGTATCAGATCATGGTTCTAGAATATGATATACATATGCATGCGTAGATTAAGGTGTAATCTATAAGTTTAAATTTGAAATTTAAAATTTAAAATTCAAAATTCAAAAAGATTTGAAATTTGAAATTTGAAATTTGTTAGAAGTTTCAAATTTGAAATTCAAAATTCAAAATTTGAAATTTGGTTGAAATCTCAAATTTGAAATTTGAAATTTGAAATTTGAAATTTGAAATTTGAAATTTGAAATTCAAAATTCAAAATTTGAAATTTGAAATTTGGTTGAAATCTCAAATTTGAAATTTGAAATTTAAAATTCAAAATTTGAAATTTGAAATTCAAAATTCAAAATTTAAAATTCAAAGATTGGAAATTCGAAATTTGAAATTTGGTTGAAATCTCAAATTTGAAATTTAAAATTTAAAATTTGAAATTTAAAATTTGAAATTCAAAATTTAAATTTTAAAATTGGTATATTTAGATATACTTGATCCAAGTAGCAAGTAATCTAATTGGGTTGGTTGCCATGGCCGTCCGGTCATAGGAGAAAAGTAGGGTTTAAAGGCCCTCTCTTCCCATTCGATGGGGTCTCCTATGGCGGTAGGGGTGCCGATGCAATTATATCCCATGCCGATGAAGTAGCGAAAGGACTTAATTAAGAAATTTATCATGAATGTGTTAGATTAGATCTAAAAAAAAATTTATGATTTATTTTGAATTATTTTCTGTTATGAAATGAGCAATAGAATTGCTGTTTATGAAATGTGCTGACCCGTTTGTGAAATGAGTTAACACATTTGGTGAACAGAAAATAAAATCTTTCAAATTTGAAAATTATTTTCAAAATGCCAAACCCTGACCCATCAGCCCAAGTACTTAATTAAAAGAATTAAGTGTTGTCTAGTAGGTCAGGAATTATGAATTAAGACCTAAGACAATTGCATAAACTTGTGGGTCAATGGGTTAGATGAATTAGGTCCATAATTGGGTTAGACCTAAGGTTAGTTTAAAAAATAGACTAAATGGAGTAATTGGTCAAATCTAATCAAAAGTTGAATTAGATTAGGTCAAGGATACTCTAGACTCAACTTCAATAGTTGTAGTTGAATGGGTCCATGTCTTTAACTAGACCAAGATTGACTTAATTCATGGCTACGCGGTGGAGCCCTATTTACTAAGTTGATCAAAATTAAAACTAATGAACCGGTTGGTGTCTAAGGTAAGTTCGGCAGTTTTGACCAGTGGTTCTTAAGCGGGAGCTACTCGCATTGATTCGATCATTGACGAGTTAATGGCAAATCCCCACCACTGATCTCACTTACCTGGCCAATCTGGTAAGTTAGATTTTGATTAGATCACTTGGTGATTAGAGCTCACCCATGTCATTAGGTAAATCAGTGTGACTGATTTAGGTGCTCCTAATGCCAGCTTTAATTAAATCTTTTTTAATCTGACTTGATGAAGTCAGTGGGAGGATTGAAATTGGCTGGATGATTTCTTCTCTACTATTCTTTAATAAAATCCTCAAAATTATTAGGTCTCTAAAATGATTAAGTTATAATGATAACTAAGTCATAGCCTCCCATTAAGTGAGTGATAATGAGTCCATTAGTTCAATGATCATTGGAGGCCCAAAGGCCTGGTGCTCATTGGCTAATGGAATTATTATTCATAATATGATAATTTGATTGAGTCTTTCTGATGGTGGTTAGGTTGGCCGGCCAAAGTCGGGCCTGATCATTTATTGGTCTGATTCACTAAATTAAGTCATGTTATTGGTTGGACCTAACCAGATCTTTTCAGTGGAGGCCAAAGCCTACTGATTAGGTTCTGGGGCAAAATCAATTACTAGAAGTTGTTTAGAGAAACAACTGGTTAAGAACCTACCCATAGATGCACATGGGTTGACCAACCAAAGTTGGGCTCGTGTGTAGTCTGTGTGGATTCTAGTACCCATTAAGGAATTAAAGTAATTTCTCGAATTGGAGGATGAGGCTACCAGTTCATAAAAATATTGGAAAAAACTTTAGACTAAAATTCAAGTCTTTAGTATTAATTTATGTACTAATAGAGGTCTCGTTTTTCTTTAAGCAGCTATGGCCACTACCCTGTCGCTCCGGTCATTATTAGATAATGACAAGCTTATGGGACCCAATTTCGATAGCTGGTATCGAAAATTGAAAATCATCCTTGAGCATGAGCGGATCCTTTATGTAGTAACGGATCCAGCACCTGAGGAGCCAGCTCCGAACGCTAGTAAGGTGATCCGAGACACTTACTTGAAGTGGCTCAATGACCGCACCACCGTTCGATGTATTATGCTGGCAGCAATGAATGACGAGTTCAACCGAAGGTTTGAGAACGCCCAGCCACAGGAGATGCTTCAAATGTTGAATGACTCCTTTGGCACGTCTGACGACGTTGAAAGGCACAAAACTAGTTGTGCCATTTTCAATGCTCGAATGAGGGATGGGGCCTCAGTCACTGATCATGTACTGTACATGATCGAGATGATTGAGCGCCTAAGCAAATTGGGCTTTCCTCTGCACGAGCAGCTTGGTAAGGATGCGATCCTTAATTCCTTGCCCAAGTCCTTCCTCCCATTCCTTACTCATTTTCGAATGACAAAGTTTGCAGTAAACTACCACGGATTGTTGGGGTTGCTGCAGAACTTTGAGAAGGATCACCAACTCCATAAGGAGTCGGTGAATGTAGTGGGAGGGTCTTCTTCTCGTCGTCAACCCTTTGGGAAGGGGAAGAAGAACAAGAAGAAGAAAAATAAGAAGGTGCAATCTCATGCTGGGACAGTAGCACGGGGTCAGACCAAGAAGCGCAAGCACGACCAGAGCCAGGCGGAGTGCTTCTTTTGCAAGAAGCACGGGCATTGGAAAAGGAACTGTCCTCAATATATTGCCTCCCTGGACCCGAACAGGCCAAAGAAGAAGCAAGGTAATTATATGATAACTTCTTGCAACTTTTCGATTTGTGATACTACTGCCTGGGTATTGGATACCGGAAGCCCTTATCATATTTGTAATTCGATGCAGGGTCTGCAGGTCAGTAGGAGATTTGATGAAGGCGAGAGGTTCCTGAATGTTGGAGATGGAAGCAAAGTTCCAGTTCTAGCTTTAGGAATCATGAGTCTTGTAATCAATTCTCGTAATGTAATTCTGAGTGAATGTCACTATTGTCCAAGTTTTTTATTAAATATTATTTCTGTAGGTCTTTTGGCCATGTACGATTATGATTTTTTAATAAAAGAAAATATTTGCAATATCATTTTGAATGGTGTTACAATATTTGTTGGATAATTAAATAATAGAATTTACTTACTATCACAGCCTGTTAATGTGGTTCAAAAATTCGGTAAACGCTCTAGAATAGATAATGTGTTAGAAGTCTACCTTTGGCACTGTAGGCTAGGTCATATCAATAAGAACAGGATAAACAGGTTGGCTCAAGAAGGAATTCTTAAATTTAGTGATTGTGAATCACTTCCAACCTGTGAGTCCTGTCTTCTTGGAAAGATGACCAAGTCACCTTTTACTAGAAAAGGTGAGCGAGCCAATGAACTCTTAGGTCTGGTACATTCTGATGTATGTGGACCCATGAGCTCAAGTGCAAGAGGTGGATTTTTCTACTTCATAACCTTCACAGACGACCTATCTAGGTATGGGTATGTCTATTTAATGAAGCATAAGTCAGAATCATTTGAAATGTTCAAACTATTCTGAAATGAGGTAGAAAAACAAACTGGAAAGTGTATTAAAACTCTTCGATCTGATCGAGGAGGTGAATACCTTTCCAATGAGTTTCTGACGTATCTAGGGGAGAATGAGATTCTCTCTCAGTGGACTCCTCTTGAAACACCAAGCATAATGGTGTGTCTAAAAGGAGGAATCGGATCCTGATAGACATGGTTCGATCCATGATGGGGTTTGCTGGTCTGCCGATCTTCCTCTGGAGATATGCGCTCGAATCGGCTTGTTACCTTCTAAATAGAGTTCCGAGTAAGTCTGTAGCCAAAATGCCATATGAGATATGGATAGGACGTAAGCCAGTACTCTCGCACCTTAAGGTTTGGGGGTGTCCGACTTATGTTAAACATTTAATTACAGACAAGCTTGGACCTAGGTCTGACAAGTGTAATTTTATAGGGTACCCAAAAGAGATCAAAGGGTATTATTTCTACCTTGCTGATGAGCAAAAGGTGTTTGTCAGCCTTAAGGCAATCTTTTTAGAAAAGAAGTTCCTTAGTGAAGGAACTGTTGCCTCTAAAGTCGAACTTGACGAAGTTCGACAGGTGGAAAAAACCGACACATGTTACTAAACCTGAACCAGATTTGATTAGATCAGATCCGGAGCTCATTGATTATGCACCCTTAAGGCGGTCTGGTAGAGTACCACATCAACTGAACAGATACTATGGTTTCTTGGTCCGGGATGGTGATCCTGTCGAACTTGATGAAAACGATGAGGATCCGATCACCTACATGGATGCAATGCAGAGACCTGACTCTGAGAAATGGCTAGAGGCCATGAAATCCGAAATGGAGTCCATGAAGGTCAACGATGTGTGGACATTGGTTGACCCACCCGAAGGAGTAAAATCCATAGGGTGGAAGTGGGTCTTCAAAAGGAAGAGGGGCGCAGACAAAAAGGTGGAGACCTATAAAGCCCGTCAGGTTGTCAAGGGATATCATCAACGTTATGGTATAGACTATGACGAGATGTTTTCTCCTGTGGCAATGCTCAAATCCATTCGGATTATGCTTACGATAGCTGCCCATCTGGACTATGAAATCTGGCAGATGGATGTGAAGACAACTTTCCTAAACGGAGAGCTGGATGAAGAGGTGTATATGATACAACCTGAAGGGTTCACATCCACAGATGAGTCTAAGGTGTGCAAGCTATAGAGGTCCATTTATGGACTTAAGCAGACATCTCGGAGTTGGAACATACGTTTTGATAGGACGATCAAAACGTATGGCTTCGTTAAGAACAGAGAAGAGCCCTGCATTTATAAGTGGGCTAATGGTTCAGTAGTAGTATTTCTTGTATTGTATGTGGATGACATTCTCTTAATTGGGAATGATGTCCCTGCATTACAGGGAATAAAGATTTGGCTATCGTCACAGTTCTCCATGAAGGATCTGGGAGAAGCTTCCTACATCCTAGGGATGAGGATCTATAGGGATAGATCCAAAAAGTTGCTTGACTTATCCCAGTCCACGTACATTGATACTATGCTGAAAAGGTTCAGCATGAAAAATTCCAAGAAAGACTATCTACCGATAGGCCATGGAATTTCTCTCTCGAAGAGGGATTGTCCGACAACACCTCAAGAGAGAGAGCGTATGGGTAGGATTCCATATGCTTCGGCAGTGGGATCTATCATGTACGCCATGATATGTACACGACCAGATGTGGCATACTCACTAGAGGTAGTGAGTAGATACCAATCTGATCCAGGAGAGAATCGCTGGAAGGCTGTTAAAACCATCCTGAAGTATTTAAGAAATACTAAGGACCAGTGGCTTATATATGGTGAATCAGACTTGAGACTTATAGGGTTTACAGACTCTAGTTTCCAATCTAATCGCGATGATAGCAAGAGTGTATCAGGATTTATTTTTACCCTTAATGGTGGGACTGTCTGCTGGAAGAGTTCCAAGCAGCACACTGTGGCTGATTCAGTATGCGAGGCGGAGTATATTGCTGCATCAGATGCTGCCAAAGAAGCGGTGTGGCTGAAGAAATTCATCACCGAGCTCGGAGTAGCACCCTCCCTTGTTGGTCCAGTTCTGCTCTACTGCGACAGCTCTGGAGCCATTGCTCAGGCGAAGGAACCAAAGGCACACCAGCGGACGAAGCATATTCTGTGCCGCTACCATCTCATCTGGGAGATCGTGGATCGAGGTGACGTCGACCTTCAGAAGATCGATGGGAAGGAGAACCTGGCCGACCCATTCACTAAAGCCATTGCGGTGAAGGAGTTCAACGACTACAAGTCGAAGATGGGTATTAGATACTGCACCGATAGGCTTTAGGCCAAGTGGGAGATTGTTGGGAATAGTGTCCCAAAGCCAATCATCAGCCTGTTGATGGTTGTGCTCCTTTTTGTATTAGTACATGAATTATAAATAAATAAAAGTTATTTTGATATTTTTTCATCACAAATGTTTCATCTTCTAATGAACTCCTGTGTTGTGGTGAAGTCCTTAGGACTATTTAGACTGGACAAAGGAGGATTTGTCGCTTAGTCCTTAAACATGTTTGCGATCAAATGATACGTTGTTACTAAGGACGACAACGTTTATCGAGCATAGGTCATTGTGTGCCATATGGATTGGTTGTCCTCATAACCAAAGAGTGTGGAGACACTAGTATGGCATACAGGTGAGATGTAATGGTACATCTGCACTGAACGTGACCAACTCCGAAGCTATTTCTGCTGTCAAGATTTGCTCCGATGGGATATGGGTATAAATGTCCCTCCGACCTGAGACCACCACGGTGACTTGCAAGCAACTCACTGCACTTAGACACTGGACTACCTGAATTTCTAATTCAGTGACGGAAGGTTGCTGGGTGTAGTCAAGTACTTGACTTATCGGTGCGTGTGTCAAGATGGGATTAACCACTCTAGTTTAGGAGCTGTGTACAGTCATGTTTCAATTTAGCAAAATCATGGCCAGGGTAGTCCTAGTGAGGAGTCACAGGACTAATTGAGTTGAGCACGATTCGGATGATATCATTAGGGTTGACAGTTTAACCCTGAGTCATCCTAAACACAGGGGTCAAAAGAGATGAATTATACGGTAACCATATTCACGTAGGTTCTGAATGTTGCGATTGCGATTATTCGACCTATCCGATCGTCGGGTACCATTGCTAGATGGTCACTTCAATTAGTACAGAAATTGATTCCTGTGCTACCGGTTTAGGTTCGAACCTGCGGGGTCACACACATTAGAGGTTCCTTTCTGATCTGATGGTTGATTATGAGTCTTATCTATCTGGGACTCTATGATTGAGAATTAGGATTTTCTAATCATGAGTTCCACATATTTTGGGTACCGGGGTCAAAATTTTGAATTTCAAATTTTGAATTTGAAATTTGAACTCTTTGATCAGGGTTTCATATCGATGGTCTCTGATGCCTGATTGCCCATCGGATTTGGACTCAATATTTATGAGAGGTTTAATTAGTGATTTAATCACTAATTAACTCAATTTAATTGAGTAATTATTTTTGGATCAAGTCCAATTGAATTGGATTCAGTTTGGATTGACCCGATTAGGTTAAATGTTGACCTAATCGCTAAGGTGGTTTAGTCCCTGATTTGATCAAGGGTTAGGTTTAGTTAATTCCTGATTTGATTAGAATTTTATTGAGCCTAATTAAGCCTAATTATGTTGGGTTTAATATGGTCTAATTATGCTTGACCTATTTTAAAGTAGGTTGGCTCAATTTGAATCAAACCACCTTGTTTTAAATTCCCTGCGACACCCAACTTCCTTGCACCCATTTGAATTCACGAGAAGAAACTTCTCATGAAATTTTTCTCATGCAAAACCCTTCCCCACACCCTCATTTGTGCACCATATGGATGGATAAAATAATTAGTTAGCCATTCAAATTCAAAGCATGTTTGAATTTGAATGGATAACTTATCACTTGCCCTTTCATCCTTATCCATTTTGTGTGCCACATTACTTACACGAGAAAAGGTTTCTCATGAAACATTTTCCACGCATAAAGAGCCACACCCCTTCTCTTCTCACGCCCAAAAGGATAGGGATAAGTTAGTTTTTGTTTGAATTCAAATTTGATTTGAATTCAAATGTGTAACCTCTTGTCTTTATCCTCTCATGCGGATAAGACACGTTCGACGTTGTTTTAAAAAGAGAAGAAAGGTGGGACGTGCGTAAAAATTTTAGGAGAGAAACTTTGGGGTGTAAGGAAGGCTTCTGCACAAGGTGAAGGTCCAAAACCTTCCGAGAGAAAAAGAAAGAAAAGAGAGAAAATTGGGCGTAGGGTTTTTGGTGTGTACCCTAGGGTTTCTACCTAGGGTTCGGGAAGTGAGATTGGTGTGCCACGAGTGTCGTGAGTCCACCAAATTTTAGGAAGAGATCCATCAGCCTCTCAAGCAACTGTGCAGATGATCTGGAGTATCCAAGAAGTCAGCACATATCGATCGAAGGAGTTCGATCAACATCTACCATCAAAAGGGTGAAATCACGAACTAGCATTCGTGAGGAGCTGATCAGACGGGAGCTTTGTGTGGACGATCTACAGAGGCCAGACATTTGTGTGGCTGTGATGTGATGATCAGAGCCCCCCGACGGTGATCAGATTGCGGTGATCGACTACCCGCAAAAGGTGATGTGTTCTGAACACAGTACTGTAAAATATTTACTGATTCAAATTTGAATTTCAAATTTAAATGCATGCTGTTGTATCATATTTAGATCCTAGTGTAGGATTAATTAGTATTAATTAATGAGATTTCTTAATAATTCTGCTATAAAATAGTAATTTTGAAAAAATTTTAAAATTACCATTTTGCCCCTGCACTAAATTTTTGCTTCACCTACGTGTCGGGAATGAAGCAAGAGTTACTGCTGTGGTCGTAGGAACCTACCCTCTGTGATTACCATTAGGATTAGATTTAGTTTTAAGAGTGTTATTATGTGCCTGCAGCAAGTAGGAATTTGATTTCTGTTTCATGTTTAGCACAAGAAGGCTATGTGATTAGCTTTCATAAGGACCATTGTAACATATTTTATGAAAATAATAAAGTTGCAAATAGTTTTGTTATTAATGATCTTTATCAGTTACATATTGATGTATCTATTTTTAATATTGAGCAAAATGTGAATGCCATAGGAATTAAAAGGCCTAGAGATAGTCTAAATGATAAGTATCTGTGGCACCTAAGGCTAGGTCATATAGCGGAAGATAGGGTTAACAAATTGGAGAAATTCGGACTACTGAGTCCATTGACTTTCGAGTCATATCCAATTTGTGAATCATACTTTCAAAGCAAAATGACCAAGCTCCCTTTTGTGGGACATGGGGAAAGGGCCACAGACCTACTTACCCTAGTACATACAGATGTGTGCAGCCCATTTGATGTGCTGGCTAGAGGCAACTTTATCTACTTCATTACCTTTACCGATGATATGTCAAGATACGAATATGTGTTTCTAATGAAATACAAGTCTGAAGCCTTTGAAAGGTTCAAAGAATTCAGACATGAGGTAGAAAAATAAATAGAAAAGCCCGTTAAGGTTCTTCAATTAGATCGAGGAGGTGAATATCTTAGTTGAGAATTTTTAGACTATCTTAAGGATAATGGTATAGTCTCTCAATGGATTCCACCTGGAACGCCTCAACTCAATGGGATTTCAGAATGAAGAAATCAGACCCTATTAGATATGGTCCATTCCATGATGAGCTTCACAGACCTCCCAGAATTTCTTTGGGGACATTGTCTCATGACAGCAATTTATGTATTGAATAGGGTTCTCTCTAAAATAGTTTCTACCACACCGTATGAGATATGGCATGGTAAGAAGTCAAGTCTGAATCATCTCAGAATTTGGGGTTGTCCGGCTCATGTCAAGAGACAGCAGACGGATAAGTTAGAGTTCAGATCTTTTAGAGCTCGATTCATAGGATATCCTAAAGAGTCATTAGGATACTATTTTTATATTCTGAAAGACCACAACGTGACTGTGAGTCGAAATGCTATTTTTTTTGAAAAATAGTTTATTCAAGATAGTGGCATCGGAAGAATAATTAAGCTCAAGGAGAATGTCTCCCAAGAGCAACGAGCTAAAGAACCTGAGGAACCTAATCAATCAGAACCAGTCCTAACACAATCTCTTCCACCTCGTAGATCAACAAGGGTTTTTCATCTTCTCAAAAGGTATTTAGGTACCATACAAGAGGATGTAGAGGAAATATTCCTCACGGGAAATGGGGTTCATAATGATGATCCCAAGACCTATGACGAGGCAATATCAAATATCGACTCCGAGAAATGGTTAGAGGCAATGAGATCAAAAATTGACTCGATGCACTCAAACCAAGTCTAGACCTTGATAGATCCACCTGAAGGTATTGTACCTATTGGGTGTAAATGGATCTTCAAGAGAAAGATAGGTGCAGATGGGAATGTGGAGACATTCAAGGCTAGGCTCGTAGCGAAAGGTTATAGTTAGCGCGAAGGCATTGACTATCAGGATACCTTCTCGCCCGTAGCCATACTAAAATCCATCCGCACATTGCTTGCTGTTGCAGTCTATTTTGATTATGAAATATGGCAGATAGACATGAAAACGATGTTCTTAAATGGATATCCTGAGGAAGATATCTATATGGAACAGCTGCTTAGTTTCACATCCAATGATGATGATCACAAGGTCTGCAAACTGCAAAGGTCCATTTATGGACTTAAGCAAGCATCTCAGAGTTGGAATACTCGTTTCAATGATGTGATCCAAATATTTGGTTTCGTCAAGAACAAGGAGGAACCATGTGTGTTCAAAAAGGTCAGTGGGAGCGCAGTTGTCTTCCTCGTATTGTACGTGGATGACATCCTCCTAATTGGGAATGACATTCCCATGTTGACCTCAGTCAAAGTATGGTTGTCTAAGGAGTTCTCTATGAAAGATCTAGGAGAGGCATCCTTTATACTGGGTATTAAGATCTATAGAGATAGACCAAATAGGATGCTGGGACTTTCACAGAAGATGTACATAGAGGAGGTGCTAAAATGGTTTAGCATGGATAACTCCAAAAGAGGTTTATTGCCTTTTAGACATGGCATTCATCTCTCCAAGAAGATGTGCCCTAGCACACCTGAGGAGATTGAATGCATGAGCAAGATCCCTTATGCTTCGGTAATAGGGAGCCTCATGTATTCCATGCTATGTACACGACCTAATATAGCCCATGCTGTGAGTGTCACAAGCAGATATCAGTCGAATCCAGGGGAAGAGCACTGGACTTCTGTGAAATGTATCCTTAAGTACTTGAGAAGCACTAAGGATATGTTTCTAGTCTTTGGAAATGAAGAACTTCAGATTCAGGGATTTACAGACTCAGACTTAATGTCTGATATAGATGATCGAAAGTCGACATTTGGGAGTCTGTTCATTTGTAATGGTGGTGCAGTTAGCTGAAAGAGTTCCAAGCAAATGGTGATTGCAAATTCCACCATGGAGGCAGAGTATATTGCTGCATCGAAAGCTGCAAAGGAGGCATTCTGGTACAAGAAGTTGCCGCAGAGCTTGGAGTGATGTCATCGGATGCCATCCCTCTTTACTGTGATAATAATGGCGCCATAGCCCTAGTTAAGGAGCCAAGGTCTCACCAGAAGTCCAAGCACATCGAGCGGCGATTCCATCTGATCCGTGATTACTTCGAAAAAGATTATGTTAACGTCAAGAGAGTCGACTCCACAGACAATGTGGTAGACCTGTTGACTAAGCCATTGGGCCAATAGAAGATCGAAGCCCACCTTGAGAAGATGGGACTTAGATATGTAGCCAATTGGCATTAGGTCAAGTGGGAGTTTGTTAGATGTGTACCCTAGATGCTAGATCGGCTGACACATTTCTGTACAGAACTAAGGATAAATTTATAATTTTGACTATAAATGAATAAAAAGATTATTCTTCTATCACATTGTGTACATTGTGTCTATGATACATCCTTTGAGTTAGTGGGAATGTAAATTCATATTTTCAAGAGTTGAAAATTTAAGGCATGAATTTACATAACTAACTCATAAACTGCTCCTGACCATAGGATCATCACGAGGATGGTAATTGATCCAGAAGGTTGGTGTATGATCGGTTCCTTAGGGTTGATGAGTTTTGAGTCTATGGTGTGGAGACACTGGAATGAGAGTACAGGTATTCATTGAGAACGAGAGTACTGAGCGAGACCACCTCAAGCAGTCATAAAGAAGTCTACCTTCTCGTCGATGACTAGCTCGATACTACAATTGTGTGTCTAGTTCTTTGACCTGAGGTGCATCGATGGTTCACTTTGAGTATGTTATAGTTTGACTACACCATAACTCAGTCTCCTAGCCATTCGGAACCCTGAGGTGTATGTTGGCTGTAGCATATCCATTGTAAGAACCAGATCGCACCAAGATGGGATCTATCAACCTCGGAAGATGAGAGGAGTAGTCCTATGATGATCGAAAGATCGAGTCCTTAAGCCCATGGCCATGGCAGAGTGAAATAATAGAAAAGAGTTTTTCATTGGATTTCACATCGGACTCGGATCGATCGATTGATTCATATGACTGATGTTGGGTTTGACAAGTTCACCTTAACCCTAATTCAGTCGGGACTCATGATAGAAGAACTCAATTACATAGGTAGCTACACCAAGAGGTTCATCTTCAATTCTGATGGGTTACCACCATATACTGCTAGGTATCACTGATGAATTTTGAGAGTAATTAGAATGATTTTGATGATCGATCATTCTAATTGTCTGAATCAGAAGAGTTCTGATCCATAGAAAGGAGTTTCGATGATGTCGATGATGAGATCACGACATATCTCATTACTATACAAAATTGAATCTAACTGGGTCACACAAATAAGGGTTAGGGTCTGCATGTCATCAATTGGACTATCCCAATTGATTTGGATAAGATCCAATTAGGTTCAAGGAAATCGTGCTAGCACTCGATTGAGCTTAACTTTCTCCTCGTGTAATCTTTTCTGTCTGTACTGAGCTAAATGTGATCTGGCTCATCCAGAGAATCTTGAAAAGTTTTCTCTCAGTCTAATTAAAGCTTGTCCTGCTCAGAAAATACTTGTCTTAATTCATGAGATGAATTTAAGACAACACCTGCTAATTTCTAGCACCTGCCAATTTTATTTTAGGACATTTGTCAAAAGTTGACATATGGGTCTTAAACTGAAGAGGATTCATCAGAGAATTTTTATGTAGTGTTCACATATCCAAACCACTTCAAATTGGGCACCATAATCAGATTATGGCATGAGCTAAATTGGATTTAAGTGGGCACCCCAAATGGATAAGAACCAAAGAGTCCTGATAAACTTGGACTCTTTGGCGCCACCTTATTTGTGCTTATCCAATGTTGGTGCCAACATAGGAGAGAGCATGGGAATTCTTATTTGATGTAATCAGATGACATCACTCCATTAATCAAAATTTTTTCAGAATTTATTGGAATTTTTTGATTGGTCGAATGATGTGGCACTGCGCAGCATACAGGATCTATAGAAACCCTGCTGCACCTAGGGTTTCGAGATAGAACTTATTTTATGCAAAAAACCCATTATCTACCACCCACTCCCCTCTTCTCTACATCCTCCCTGCTCTCCTTTCTCCCCTCTTCATGTCCAAGAAGTTGGACGTTCATCTAGCAAAGGTACAAGGCGTGGTGATGCCTGGAACAGAAGGCTGTAGGACATCTTCGATAGGCTGCTGCTCCAACTTTAGAAGGAGTTCTGAAGTACTTCCAAATTAGATATTGATCTGATTTTTGGAGCATAGAATTGCAAGGAGAAGAAGTTCTAGATCCTACCTAAGTGGATACTGGTAGAGGCCAGGCGCTTGCATGGCTACATCAAAACCTCAGGCAGTGCTGCGATCATCTACAGGATAATTAGATTACCCTTGAGGTATGTCTATATTTTTCATACTTTTAGATTTAATTTTAGATTTTAAATATTAGATAATAAAATTAGATCTAATAGACATTAGATTTGAAATAGCATAGGATAAAATTTTTAATTTATTCCATCCCAGATTTGATGAAATCTGAAAGATCCTACACAGGAAAAAGGCGGTTTTTCCTTCAGTGCTAGCACGATTTCCTTGAACCTAATTGGATCTTATCCAAATCAATTGAGTTAGCCCAATTGATGACATCCAGACCCTAATCCTTATTTGTGTGATCTAGTTAGGTTCAATTCTGTATGGTAATGAGACATGTCATGATCTCATCATCGACATCATCGAAACTCCTTTCGATGGACCAGAACTCTTCTGATTCAGACAATTAGAATGATCGATCATCAATATCATTCTAATTGCTCTCAAAATCTATCAGTGATATCTAGCAGTATATGGTGGCAACCCATCAGAATCAAAGATGAACCTCTCGATGCAGCTACCTATATGATTGAGTTCCTCTATCATGAGTCCCAACTGAATTAGGGTTAAGGTGAACTCGTTAAACCCAACATCAGTCATATGAATCAATCGATCGATTCGAGTTCGATGTGAAATCTTAATGGAAAATTCTTTTCCATTATTTCACTCTACCATGGCATGGGCTTAAGGACTCAATCTTTCGATCACCATAGGACTACTATCATCTATCGAGGTTGATAGATCCCATCTTGGTGCGACCTAGTTTCTACAATAAATATGCTACAGCCAACATACACCTCAGGGTTTCGAATGGCTAGGAGATTGAGTAATGGTGTAGTCAAACTATAACACACTCAAGGTGAACTGTCGATGCACCTCAGGTCAAAGAACTAGAAACACAACTACAACATCGAGCTAGTCATTGACGAGAAGGTAGACTTCCTTATGACTGCTCGAGGTGGTCATGCTTAGTACTCTCATTTTCAATGAATAACTATACTCTCTCTCCGATATCTCCACACCGTAGACTCAAGACACATCTACCCTAAGGAAGCGATCGTACACCAACCTTCCGGATCGATCACCATCCTCGTGATGATCCTATGGTCAAGAGCTGTTTATGAATTAGTTATGTAAATTCATGCCTTAAATTTTCAACTTTTGAAAATATGAATTTACATTCCACTAACTCAAAGGATGTATCACAGACACAATGTACACAATGTGATAGAAGAATAATCTTTTTATTCATTTATAGTCAAAATTATAAATTTGCCCTTTGATCTGTACAGGAATGTGTCAGCCGATCTGGCATCTAGGACACACATCTAACAGTCTGGACATATGTTTGTTGGATACACTTGGTGTTGTCATAATAATAGTTGGATCTAACCAAAATTTTTAGTGGAGGCACCATACGCCTGCTGAAGGAAAGCTTGGGGCAAAATCTAATTACTAGAAGTTGTTTGAAGAAATAATTGGTTATGAACCTACTCATGGATGCACTAAGATTAGTCGAGCCACACTCAGATCCGAATGTAGTCTGTGTAGATTCTAGTACCCGCTAAAAAATTAGTGTAATTCCTCGAGTTAGAGGTAGAAGTTACCAATTCATTAAAATAGTTAAAGAACCTTTAGACTAAAGTCCATATCATTGGGATTAAAAAGTAATTCATATACTAATAGGCTTATATTTTTCTTTCAGTTATGGCTTATACACTATCCCTCTATACGTTGTTGGATAGTGCCAAGCTCATTGGATCCAACTTCAATAGTTGGTATCGAAAGTTGAAGATCGTCTTGGAGCATGAGAGGATTTTTATACGTTCTTATGGATGAGGCACCTAAAGAACCTACAGCCAACGCTCCTCGTGCCGCAAGAGATATTTACGTGAAGTGGCTCAATGACCGCACGACTGTGCATTGCGTGATGAGGGCAGCTATGAACGATGAACTTAACCGTAAGTTTGAACATACACAGCTAAAGGAGATTATTCAAATATTGAATGAGTTCTTCGACATCCCTAAGGATGCGGAGAGATATAAAACCTTCTGCATAGTATTCAATGCCCGTATGCGAGAGGAGGCTTCAATCATCGATCATATATTGTACATGATTGAGTAGATTGAATGTCTTAGCAAACTTGGCTTTCCATTGCATGAACAATTAGGCAAGGATGCTATTCTCCATTTGTTACCAAAATCCTACCTACTCTTTCTTAGTTATTACAGACTGATGAAGCCTGCTGTGAACTATCTGTTGAAAAATATATCCCAAAAACCAATCGTCAAGTTTTGACAGTTGAGCAACTTTGTATTGTAATTGATTTATTAATAAATAAAATATATTTTTGATATTTTCATTACAAATTTTTATCTTCTAATGAACTCTGTTGTTGTGATGAAGTCCTTAGAACTATTTAGGTTCGATAAAGAGAAGATTTATCGATTAATCCTTAAAACTGTTCATGACCAAATGATAGGCTGTTAATAAGGACGACAGCTTCTATCGAGCATAGATCACTGTAGGTCATATGGGTTGGTTATCCTCTTAACCAAATAGTATGGAGACACTGGTATGGCATATAGGTGAGATGTAAGGGTACATCATCATTGAACGTGACCAACTCCAGAGCATTCTACTATCGAGAATGTCTCTGATGGGATATAGGTATAAGTGTCCCTTAGACCTGAGATCGCCTCAGTGACTTGCAAGCAACTCACTGTGCTTTGGTATTGGACTAACTGAATTTCTAATTCAGTGATGGAAGGCTTCTGGACATAGTTAAGTACTTTGAAGTCAGAGTGTGATCAAGATGGGATTGACCACTCCAAGAGTTGGAGAAGAATGAGTCATTGTATTTCAATTTAGCAAAATCTTGATCAGCATAATCTATCAGATGGATTTGATATTTTAAAATATAATGTGGACAATCTGATCAGAGTTGATAGTTGAACTCTGAGGTAACCTATGAGCATTTTGATCAAGGGGATGAATTATATAGAAACTATATCCACATGGGTTCTAAGGATGTTGTTCTACACATTCAACCTATCCGACCGTCGGGTACCATTGCTAGATGGTCACTTCGATTGGTATAAAAATTTATTTCTATTCTACCAACTTAGGTTTGGACCTATGAGGTCATACACATTAGAGTTCATGATCCGATCGGATGGTTGATCAATGATTAAGAATTATTCTAGGGTTAAACGATCAATACGATTGACATTTAACCTAGTGCAAATATTGCAGGAAATCGATTAGCAATTTGATTGCTAATTGACTTAATTTGATTAAGCCAATGGGTTAAGATTAAGTCTAATTAAATATAATTTAATTAAATTTAGTTTGAACTTGATTGAATCAAGTCAATTGGTTTATTGGAAGTGCAAGGAAAAACTAGTCCTAATTCAATTAGGACTTGGGTCAATCTAATTTCTAATTTGATTAGAAAATTAAATCTAATTTAAATCTAATTTAATCTGATTAAATTAGATTTTTAATTAAGTTAAGATCTATTTTAATTAGATTGATTTGGTTTTGGATTGATTTGGTTTGAGAAAATAAATTTGAAACAAATCATAGATTGAATCCTAGTAAGACTAGGATTCCACCTTGCGCCACCTTAGCCCCCACGCCCACTCTCTCTTATCCCACGCCCACTCTCTCTTATTTTGTGTGACAAATATTCTCTCTCAGGTCTTCGTGCATGCCCAAAGATTTTCTCTCTTTCTCTCTTATATGGAAAGTGGTTGTGAATCAATTCAAAGTAGGAATTAGTTTGGATTTCAAATTCTATGAGATAGAGTTTTAGGAAACCAAAACTCTTTCCTTATGACACTGATTTTATCCAGATTTATTTTGATATTTTTTTAACTTTTATGGCATATAATATGCACCCTTTGCTGGTAGTCCACACACAAAAAGAAGGAGGGGGCACCCAAGAGTTGGGCACCTCTTATCTTGCCCTGTTTGGATATACCTTGACTAGGTATTTGACCTAGACAAGGACTCTATCATATCTCTCTATTTAAAATAATTTTTTTTATAAAATTTTTATGAATTATAGAGATTTGAGAGACCTTTTGGGTGTGTAAAAATTAGGAAGAAAAAGGTTAGGGCATGGAGATATAATAGACACAAAATAGGATGTCTAGGAGAGAGCAAAGAGAAGAAGAAGAGGGTCTTCTTCTTGGGTTACTGAGTTCATCTCTTTCCTTCCTCCTTCTTGAGTTTTCTGAGAGTGTCTCAGATCTAAAACTTTTTCTCCTACTTCTCATCTTTGAAAAAATCTAAATCAAGAAGAAGGAGGCATCTGATCGACCATCAAAGAAGGATCAGTGCAGTACCAACATACTGTGCTGATTTTCAAGATCAGGACTTATGATCGTGATTCGTGGGCTCGTGTGCATGACTCCTAAAGGCCGAATGAGTGTGTGGCTCACAACATCATCCTCAAGCCCGCATCAACAAAGTTAGAATGTCTAACTTGTAAGGTAATAGATCTGATCTATTATATTTTACATACATTAGATGTAGTATAGAAACATGTTGATATGATCAACATGTAGTTCTTGCTCTTTATATTTTAATTTTTGATTTAATACCATGTAATAATCATATAATAAGATCTTAGATCTAAGAATTCTCTAATTTTATAAGATAAATTTTAATTTATTTTAGTCTTCCGCTGCTTGATCTTGAAAAAGTTTCAAGATCTAATCCTGAAACCCTAGATCTGGTTCCTTCAATTGGTATCAGAGCCTAGGTTGTTTATTACATGATTATTTATACATACTTAGATTATTTATTAGATTATATCTAATTTATAATCTAATTATTAAATCTGAAATTAAAATTTTTAGATCAATCATGAACTGTAGATTGTCCTACTGTTAGGTTTACACCCCTTACAGTGCAAAGGTTGTCTTAGTTCGTGTAGATCTATCCTTAATCATAAATTTATTAGATATGATCTAGATTAAATTTATAATTTATTAAATTTAAAAGGTATTTAAATCTAAAATAAAATTTCTTTGTTAATAATTTTTACATAAAAAAAATCATATATTTATCAGAAAAATTTGCGCAGTTTAAAGTTAAAATTGTTTCAATTACATGAACCTATTTAGATTAGATCTAAAGTAGTTTCATGCTTATTTCACTTATATTTTGATTATGAATCAAACATGCAACTTGATTGGTAGAACTATGTTGTAAAAATATTTTACAAACATAAAAATTATTTTCGAAAAGCCGAACCTCAACCCTCAACCCAAAACTTAATTGAGAATTAAGAAGTTATTTGATTAGGTTCTAGGATTGTGAATTGAAGAACCTAAGACACAAACCATAACACATTGGATTAATGAGTTAGTGAGAATTAGGTCCATTAATTGGGTTAGACCTAAAGTTAGATTAAAGATGGACTTAATTAGAGAATTGACTAAATCTAATCAATTATTGTCTTAGATTAGGTCAAAGATTCTCTAGATCAATTATAATAGTTGTAGTTGGTCAAGTCCATGTCTTTAACGAGAATCAAATGGACTTAATTCATGGCTAAGCAGTCTAGCACGAACTATTAGGTTGATTTAATCGAAACTAATTAAACCAGTTGATGTCTAAGGTAAACCAGATCGGTGGTTTTTAATTGGGAGCCCGCTTACCTGGTCATTTCTGATGGTGTCTAAGACTAGCTTTGGCAAACCTTCCCACTGATCGAACTTACCTGGCCTCTTGGTGAAATTATGTTTTGATCAGATCACTTGACTATTCGAGCTAATCAATGTCAGCTAGGTAAATCAGTGTGACTGATTTAGGTGCTCCTAGATCAGCCCTTTTAATGGTCTCCCTTAAGCTAACTTGGTGAAGCCAGTGGGAGGATCATGATAAGTTGGTTCATCTGACCTCCTCCTCTAAATCAATTAAATCTTTTAAAATTATTAGGTCCTTAAAATAAAATAGTTATGGTGATAACTAGATCATAGCCTCCCATTAAGTGGATGATAATGGGTCCATTAGTTGGATAATCATTAGAAGCCCAAAGGCCTGGTGCTTATCAGCTGATGGAATTATCATTCATAAGATGATTTCTTGACTGCATTTTTCTAAATAGTGGTTAGGTTAGCCAACCAAAGTTGGGCCTAATCATTCATTGGCTAAATATGCCAAGTATGGTCATGTTAATGGTTGGACCTAACCAGACCTTTTCAGTGGAGGCCAAAGCCTACTGATTAGGGACTGAGACAAAATTAAAATTACTAAAAATTATTTAGAGAAATAATTGGTTATGAACCTATCCTTAGATGTACATGGGTTGGCCAATCAAAGTTGGGCTTGTGTGCAGTCTAAGTGGATTCTAGTACCCACTAAGGAATTAAGGTAATTCCTCGAATTAGAGGTAGAAGCTACCAATTCGAATAAAATAGTGGGAGAAATCTTTTGATTAAAGTCCAAATCTTTAGGTTTAATGAATTAATTACTAATTAGATTATGGTTTTTCTTTATGCAGATATGGCCACTTTCCTATCGCTCCGATCATTGTTGGACAATGATAAGTTGGTGGGACCCAACTTTCGTAGCTGGTACCGAAAGTTGAAGATTGTCCTGGAGCATAAATGGATCCTATATGTGATAACAGATCCTGCACCTGATGAGCCAGCTGCCAATGCATGTGGAACAGTCAGAGACACTTACCAGAAGTGGCTCAGTGATCGGACCATGGTGCGCTGCATCATACTGGCTGCCATAAGCGACGAGTTCAGTCAAAGATTTGAGATGGCTCAGCCAAAGGATATGCTTCAAGTGTTGGAGGATGCCTTTGGCACATCCGATGATGTGAAGAGGCACAAGACTAGTTGTGCCATCTTCAACACCAAAATGCAAGATGGTGCTTCTGTCACTGATCATGTATTGTATATGATCGAGCTGATGGAGCGTTTGAGCAAGCTCGGCTTTCCCTTGTATGAGCAGCTTGAAAAAGATGCAATAATGAACTCGCTGCCCAAGTCTTATCTCCCATTTCTTACTCATTATAGAATGACAAAGCCTGAAGTAAACTACCACGGGTTACTAGAGTTGCTTCAGAACTTTGAGAAGGATTACCAACTCCACAAGGAGTCAGTGAACTTAGTGGGAGGTTCCTCTTCTGGTTCTCGACTCTTTGAGAAAGGGAAGAAGAACAAGAAGAAGAAAGTGAAGAAGGTGCAAGTTTAGGCTGGGACATCAGTGCAGGATCAGACCGAAAAGATCAAGCCCGATAAGAGGCAAGCACCCTAAATTAGATAGTGTATCAGATATCTACTTATGGCACTATAGGCTAGATCATATAAACAAAAATAGGATAAACAGGTTTACTTAAGAGAAAATTCTCAAAGTTAGTGATTATGAATTATTTACAACCTGTGAGTCCTGTCTTCCGGGTAAAATGACCAAGTCACCTTTTACTGAAAAAGGTGAGAGAGCTACTGAGTTCTTGGGCCTAGTACATACTGATGTATGCGGGCCCATGAGCACAAGTGCTAGAGATGGATATTTCTATTTCATCACTTTCACGAATGATCTATCTAGATATGGATATGTCTATCTGATGAAACATAAGTCATATTTATTTGAAATATTCAAATGATTCTAAAGTGAAGTAAAAAAATAAACTGAGAATAGTATTAAAACTCTTCGATCTGATCGAGGAGGAGAATACCTTTCTATTGAGTTTCTCACATATCTAGGAGAGAATGAGATTCTCTCTCAATGGACTCTTTTAGGAACACCACAGTATAATGGTGTGTCTGAAAGAAGAAATCAGACTCTGTTAGACATAGTCCAACCCATGATGGATTTTGTCAGCTTGTCGATATCCTTCTAGGATATACACTCGAATTGGCCTGTTATCTGTTAAATAGAGTTCCAAGTAAGTCTGTAATTAAGACTTCATATGAGATATGGACAGGGCTAAGCCAGCACTTTCACACTTTAGGATTTTGGGGTGCCCGATCTATGTCAAATGGTTAGTTACAGATAAACTCGAACCTAGGTCTGACAAATGCACATTCATAGGGTACCCCAAAGAGACCAAAAGATATTTTTCTACCATGCTGATGAACAAAAGGTGTTCGTCAGCCTTAAGATAACTTTTTTAGAAAAAGAGTTCCTTGGTGAAGGAACCATTGCCTCTAAGGTTGAACTTGATGAAGTTCAATAGGTAGAAGGACCGACACCAATAGCTGAACTTGAATCGTATTTGATTAGATCAGATCCGGAGCTTAATGTACCTACACCATTAAGATGATTAGATAGAGACCGCATCAGTCAGACAGATACTATGATTTTTTGATCTAGGATGGTGATCCCATCAAACTCGATGAGAACGATGAGGATCCAATCACCTATATGGATGCAATGCAAAGACCTGATTTGAAAAATGGCTTGAAGCTATGAACTTTGAAATAGAATCCATGAAGGTCAACGATGTATGGACATTGGTTGACCCACCTGAAGGGGTTAAATCCATTGGGTGTAAATGAGTCTTCAAAAGGAAGAGGAGCATAGACGAAAAGATGGAGACCTATAAAGTCCGTCTGGTTGCCAAGGGGTATCATCAACATTATAGTATTGACTATGATGAGATGTTCTCCCATATGGCAATGCTCAAATCTATTCAGATAATGTTTGCAATAGCTGCCCATCTGAATTATGAGATCTGACAGATGGATGTAAAGACAGCTTTCTTGAATGGAGAGCTGACTGAAGAGGTGTATATGATACAACCTGAGGGGTTTACATCCACAGATGAGTCCAAGGTGTGCAAGCTTTAGAGATCCATTTATGGATTGAAGCAAGCTTCTCGAGTTAGAACATGCATTTTGATAAGGTAATCAAAATGTATAGCTTCGTTAAGAACGAAGAAGAGCCCTGCATCTATAAATGAGCAAATGGTCCAGTTACGGTATTCTTTGTCTTGTACATGGATGACATTCTCTTAATCGAAAATGACATCTCCGTACTATAGGGAATAAAAGTTTGGTTGTCATCATAGTTCTTAATGAAGGATTTGGGTGAAGCATCCTACATTCTAGGGATGAAGATCTATAGGGATAGATCTAAAAAGATGCTTGGGTTATCCCAGTCCACGTACATAGACACTGTGCTGAAGAGGTTCAGCATGGAGAATTTCAAGAAGGGCTATCTACCGATAGGCCATGAAATTTCTCTCTCTAAGAAGGATTGTCCGATAACTCTTGAAGAGAGAGGGCGTATGAGTAGAGTCCCATATTCTTCGATCGTGGGATCTATCATGTACGCCATGATACGTACAAGACCAGATGTGGCATACTCACTAGGAGTAGTGAGCAGATACCAATCTGATCCTGGAGAAAATCACTGAAAAGTGGTTAAAGTCATCTTTAAGTATTTGAGAAATACTAATGATCAATGGTTGGTTTATAGCGAGTCAGATCTGAAACTTGTGGAGTTCATAGACTCCAGCTTTCAATCTGACTATGATGACAGCAGAAGCATGTCGGGTTATATCTTTACTCTAAATGGTGGAGCCATCTGTTGGAAGAGTTTCAAGCAGCATACTGTGGCAGACTCTGTTTGTGAGGTGGAGTACATCACAGCATCGGATGCCACGAAGGAAGCTATGTGGCTGAGAAAATTCATCATCGAGCTCGGAGTAGCACCCTCCCTCGATGGTCTGGTCCTGCTCTACTGTGACAGCACTGGTGCCATAGCTCAGGTGAAGGAACCCAAAGCACACCAGCGAACGAAGCACATTTTGCGCTGCTTCCACCTGTCTGGGAGATCGTGGATCGAGGTGACGTCGACCTTCAGAAGATCGATGGAAAAGAGAACCTGGCTGACCCCTTCATTAAAGTCCTGGCAATAAAGGAGTTCGACAACCACAAGTCGAAGATGGGTATTAGATACTGTGCCGAGTGACTTTAGGATAAGTGGAGTTGTTGGAAAATATGTCTCAAAAGTCAATCGTCAAGCTGTTGACGGTTGAGCAACCTTGTATTGTAAATAATTTATTAATAAATAAAATATATTTTTGATATTTTCATCACAAGTTTCATCTTCTAATGAACTTCATTATTGTGATGAAGTCCTTAGGACTATTTAGGTTCGATAAAGAGAGGATTTATTGATTAGTCCTTAAAATTATTCACGACCAAATGATAGGCTGTTAATAAAGATGACAACTTCTATCGAGCATAGGCTACTGTCGGCCATGTGGGTTAGTTATTCTCTTAATCAAGGAGTGTAGAGACACTGGTATGGCATACAGGTGAGATGTAAGCATACATCGTCATGGAACATGACCAACTCCAGAGCATTCTACTTTCGAGAATGTCTTTGATGGGATATAGGTATAAGTGTATCTTAGACCTGAGATCACCTCAGTGACTTGCAAGCAACTCACTGTGCTTTGGTACTGGACTAACTGAATTTCTAATTCAGTGACAGAAGGCTTCTGGACAAATCAAGTACTTGCAAAGTCAGAGTGTGATCAAGATGGGATTGACCACTCCAAGAGTTGGAGAAGAATGAGTCGCTGTATTTTAATTTAGCAAAATCTTGACTAGGATAATCCATCAAATGGATTTGATATTTTGAAATACAATGTGGACAACCTGATTAGAGTTGACAGTTGAATTTTGAGGTGTCCTATGATTATTTTGATCAAAGGAATGAATTATATGAAAATTATATCCGCATGGATTATAAGGATGTTGTTCCACACATTCGACCTATCCGACCATCGGGTACCATTGCTAGATGGTCACTTCGATTGGTATAAAAATTTATTTCTATGCTACCAACTTAGGTTCGGACCTATGAGGTCACACACATTAGAGTTCATGATCCAATCGGATGGTTGATCAATGATTAAGAATCGTTCTAGGGTTAAACGATCAATACGATTGATATTTAACCTAGTACAAATATTGCTGGAGGATCGATTAGCAATTCGATTGCTAATTGACTTAATTTGATTAAACCAATAGGCTGAGATTAAGTCTAATTGAATATAATTTAATTAGATTTAGTTTGGGCTTGATTGGATCAAGTTCAATTGGTTTATTGGATAAGCCATGTGCAAGGAAAAACTAGTCATAGTTCAATTAGGACTTGGGTCAACCTAATTTCTAATTTGATTAGAAAATTAAATCTAATTTAAATTTAATTTAATTTGATTAAATTAAATTTTTAATTGGGTTAAGATCTATTTTAATTGGGTTAATTTGGTTTTGATTTGATTTGGTTTGAGAAACCAAATTTGAAACAAATCATAGATTGAATCCTAGTAAGACTAGGATTCCACCTTGCGCCACCTTAGCCCCCACGCCCACTATCTCTTATCCCATGCCCACTCTCTCTTATTTTGTGCAACAAATATTCTCTCCCTGGTCTTCACGCATGCCTAAAGGTTTTCTCTTTTTTTTTTTTATATGGAAAGTGGTTGTGGATCAAGTCAAAGTAGGAATTAGTTTGGATTTCAAATTCAATGAGATAGAGTTTTAGGAAACCAAAACTCTTTCCTTATGGCACTGATTTTATCCAAATTTTTTTTGAAATTTTTATGACTTTTATGGAATATAATATGTGCTCTTTTCTGGTGGTCCATGCATAAAAGGAAGGAGGGGGAACCCAAGAGTTAGGCGCCCCTTATCTTGCCCTGTTTGGATATATTTTGACTAGGTATTTGACCTAGCCAATTACTCTATCATATCTCTCTATTTAAAATAAATTTTTTTATGAAGTTTTTGTGAATTATAGAGCTTTGAGAGACCTTTGGGGTGTGTGAAAATCAGAGAGAAAAAGGTTAGGGTGTAGAGATATAATAGATACAAAATAGGATATCTAGGAGAGAGCAAAGAGAAGAAGAAGAGGGTCTTCTTCTAGGATTACTGAGTTCATCTCTTCCCTTCCTCCTTCTTGAGTTTTTTGAGAATTTTTCAGATATAAAATTTCTTCTCCTACTTCTCATCTTTGGAAGAATACAAATCAAGAAGAAGGAGGTATCTAATCGACCATCGAAAAAGGATCAGCGCAGTACTAGCATACTGTGCTGATTTTTTGGATCAGGACTTCTGATCGTGATTCATGGCTCGTGTGGATGACTTCTAGAGGTCGGATGCATGACAGCTTGCAACATCATCCTCAAGCCCAGATCAACAAAGTTAAAATGTCTATCTTGTAAGGTAATAGATCTAATCTATTATATTTTACATACATTAGATGTAGTATAGAAACATATTGATATGATCAACATATAGTTCTTGTTCTTTATATTTTAATTTCTAATTTAATACCATGTAATAATCATGTAATAAGATCTTAGATCTAGGGATTCTCTGATTTTATAAGATAAATTTTGATTTATTTTAGTCTTCCACTGCTTGATCTTGAAAAAGTTTCAAGATCTAACTCTGAAACCCTAGATCTGGTTCCTTCACTACCATGGTTTGCTAGGATTTCTGTAGACTTTTGAGAAGGATCATCAGCTCCAAAAAGAGCCAGTGAATTTAGTGGGAGGTTCATCAGTAGGTCATCGATCTTCTAAGAGAGAAAAGAAGAAAAAAATATAGAAATCTCATGCCGTCAATCCTAAGCAGAGCAAATCATCAAAAGTTGATAAGAGCCAGATAGAATGCTTCTTCTATAAGAAGTTGGATTATTGAAAAAGGAATTGTCCTACATATATAGCCACTCTTGATCCAAACAGGCCTAAAAATAAGATAAAGAAGCAAGTAGTTGTTTCACAAGGTACTTATATGTAACCCTTATAATTTTTCTATTTGTGATTGTTGCTCCTTGAATTGATTTTGATAACTATAAAGTATTTGAGGGGGTTACTAATGATTTTGGCTTGAAAAAAGATTTATTATATTTCAGAGGCAAAATTATAATTTTATCAAGTTCTGATTCAGAATCCTCAAGAGCAAGAACACAAGATATGTAATCTATTGGAGGTAGGTTTAATATTTTTGAATATGTATTTTGAAAGAAAATCATATTTATATATTTGAGTCGACCCATAAGTCGACTCATGGTAAAAGGGGCTGAATGACACGCTAAATTCTTTGGCTGGCACACTTTGTGAGTCGACCCCATGAGTCGACCCTGAGCATGTGTCGACCCTATGAGTCGACCTTTACTGCTATGTAGGCCAAAATTATAGATCAATCATTTTCTATTCTGTGCCACAGAAGTCAACCCATAAGTCGACTCATGAGCATGAGTAAACCCTATGAGTCGACCTTTGTGACAGAAAAATTTCACAACGGCTAGTTTTCAGCTCATTTTGGCTGCATTTAATGCCATTTAATATGCTCCAATGGCTCTATTTTAGCCCAGATTACTCTCCACCATTATTTAAAGTTATAAAAGGTACATAAAGATGGGAATCAATAAGGTTTTGAAAAGATTCTTCAAGCATTCATTTCAACCCTAAGCAAGAGCCCTCTTAAAAGTTCAAGAAGCTTTTATTTCAAATTCACCAACCCCTCAAGAGCTCATTCAAGTCTTCAACTACCTTAAGAAAAATTAGAAAGCTTCATTCTTATTGGTAAAATATATTTAAAA
>NC_025999.2:41884064-41902132 GCF_000442705.2 Elaeis guineensis
CGTTAAGAACGAAGAAGAGCCCTGCATCTATAAATGAGCAAATGGTCCAGTTACGGTATTCTTTGTCTTGTACATGGATGACATTCTCTTAATCGAAAATGACATCTCCGTACTATAGGGAATAAAAGTTTGGTTGTCATCATAGTTCTTAATGAAGGATTTGGGTGAAGCATCCTACATTCTAGGGATGAAGATCTATAGGGATAGATCTAAAAAGATGCTTGGGTTATCCCAGTCCACGTACATAGACACTGTGCTGAAGAGGTTCAGCATGGAGAATTTCAAGAAGGGCTATCTACCGATAGGCCATGAAATTTCTCTCTCTAAGAAGGATTGTCCGATAACTCTTGAAGAGAGAGGGCGTATGAGTAGAGTCCCATATTCTTCGATCGTGGGATCTATCATGTACGCCATGATACGTACAAGACCAGATGTGGCATACTCACTAGGAGTAGTGAGCAGATACCAATCTGATCCTGGAGAAAATCACTGAAAAGTGGTTAAAGTCATCTTTAAGTATTTGAGAAATACTAATGATCAATGGTTGGTTTATAGCGAGTCAGATCTGAAACTTGTGGAGTTCATAGACTCCAGCTTTCAATCTGACTATGATGACAGCAGAAGCATGTCGGGTTATATCTTTACTCTAAATGGTGGAGCCATCTGTTGGAAGAGTTTCAAGCAGCATACTGTGGCAGACTCTGTTTGTGAGGTGGAGTACATCACAGCATCGGATGCCACGAAGGAAGCTATGTGGCTGAGAAAATTCATCATCGAGCTCGGAGTAGCACCCTCCCTCGATGGTCTGGTCCTGCTCTACTGTGACAGCACTGGTGCCATAGCTCAGGTGAAGGAACCCAAAGCACACCAGCGAACGAAGCACATTTTGCGCTGCTTCCACCTGTCTGGGAGATCGTGGATCGAGGTGACGTCGACCTTCAGAAGATCGATGGAAAAGAGAACCTGGCTGACCCCTTCATTAAAGTCCTGGCAATAAAGGAGTTCGACAACCACAAGTCGAAGATGGGTATTAGATACTGTGCCGAGTGACTTTAGGATAAGTGGGAGTTGTTGGAAAATATGTCTCAAAAGTCAATCGTCAAGCTGTTGACGGTTGAGCAACCTTGTATTGTAAATAATTTATTAATAAATAAAATATATTTTTGATATTTTCATCACAAGTTTCATCTTCTAATGAACTTCATTATTGTGATGAAGTCCTTAGGACTATTTAGGTTCGATAAAGAGAGGATTTATTGATTAGTCCTTAAAATTATTCACGACCAAATGATAGGCTGTTAATAAGGATGACAACTTCTATCGAGCATAGGCTACTGTCGGCCATGTGGGTTAGTTATTCTCTTAATCAAGGAGTGTAGAGACACTGGTATGGCATACAGGTGAGATGTAAGCATACATCGTCATGGAACATGACCAACTCCAGAGCATTCTACTTTCGAGAATGTCTTTGATGGGATATAGGTATAAGTGTATCTTAGACCTGAGATCACCTCAGTGACTTGCAAGCAACTCACTGTGCTTTGGTACTGGACTAACTGAATTTCTAATTCAGTGACAGAAGGCTTCTGGACACAATCAAGTACTTGCAAAGTCAGAGTGTGATCAAGATGGGATTGACCACTCCAAGAGTTGGAGAAGAATGAGTCGCTGTATTTTAATTTAGCAAAATCTTGACTAGGATAATCCATCAAATGGATTTGATATTTTGAAATACAATGTGGACAACCTGATTAGAGTTGACAGTTGAATTTTGAGGTGTCCTATGATTATTTTGATCAAAGGAATGAATTATATGAAAATTATATCCGCATGGATTATAAGGATGTTGTTCCACACATTCGACCTATCCGACCATCGGGTACCATTGCTAGATGGTCACTTCGATTGGTATAAAAATTTATTTCTATGCTACCAACTTAGGTTCGGACCTATGAGGTCACACACATTAGAGTTCATGATCCAATCGGATGGTTGATCAATGATTAAGAATCGTTCTAGGGTTAAACGATCAATACGATTGATATTTAACCTAGTACAAATATTGCTGGAGGATCGATTAGCAATTCGATTGCTAATTGACTTAATTTGATTAAACCAATAGGCTGAGATTAAGTCTAATTGAATATAATTTAATTAGATTTAGTTTGGGCTTGATTGGATCAAGTTCAATTGGTTTATTGGATAAGCCATGTGCAAGGAAAAACTAGTCATAGTTCAATTAGGACTTGGGTCAACCTAATTTCTAATTTGATTAGAAAATTAAATCTAATTTAAATTTAATTTAATTTGATTAAATTAAATTTTTAATTGGGTTAAGATCTATTTTAATTGGGTTAATTTGGTTTTGATTTGATTTGGTTTGAGAAACCAAATTTGAAACAAATCATAGATTGAATCCTAGTCAGACTAGGATTCCACCTTGCGCCACCTTAGCCCCCACGCCCACTATCTCTTATCCCATGCCCACTCTCTCTTATTTTGTGCAACAAATATTCTCTCCCTGGTCTTCACGCATGCCTAAAGGTTTTCTCTTTTTTTTTTTTATATGGAAAGTGGTTGTGGATCAAGTCAAAGTAGGAATTAGTTTGGATTTCAAATTCAATGAGATAGAGTTTTAGGAAACCAAAACTCTTTCCTTATGGCACTGATTTTATCCAAATTTTTTTTGAAATTTTTATGACTTTTATGGAATATAATATGTGCTCTTTTCTGGTGGTCCATGCATAAAAGGAAGGAGGGGGAACCCAAGAGTTAGGCGCCCCTTATCTTGCCCTGTTTGGATATATTTTGACTAGGTATTTGACCTAGCCAATTACTCTATCATATCTCTCTATTTAAAATAAATTTTTTTATGAAGTTTTTGTGAATTATAGAGCTTTGAGAGACCTTTGGGGTGTGTGAAAATCAGAGAGAAAAAAGGTTAGGGTGTAGAGATATAATAGATACAAAATAGGATATCTAGGAGAGAGCAAAGAGAAGAAGAAGAGGGTCTTCTTCTAGGATTACTGAGTTCATCTCTTCCCTTCCTCCTTCTTGAGTTTTTTGAGAATTTTTCAGATATAAAATTTCTTCTCCTACTTCTCATCTTTGGAAGAATACAAATCAAGAAGAAGGAGGTATCTAATCGACCATCGAAAAAGGATCAGCGCAGTACTAGCATACTGTGCTGATTTTTTGGATCAGGACTTCTGATCGTGATTCATGGCTCGTGTGGATGACTTCTAGAGGTCGGATGCATGACAGCTTGCAACATCATCCTCAAGCCCAGATCAACAAAGTTAAAATGTCTATCTTGTAAGGTAATAGATCTAATCTATTATATTTTACATACATTAGATGTAGTATAGAAACATATTGATATGATCAACATATAGTTCTTGTTCTTTATATTTTAATTTCTAATTTAATACCATGTAATAATCATGTAATAAGATCTTAGATCTAGGGATTCTCTGATTTTATAAGATAAATTTTGATTTATTTTAGTCTTCCACTGCTTGATCTTGAAAAAGTTTCAAGATCTAACTCTGAAACCCTAGATCTGGTTCCTTCACTACCATGGTTTGCTAGGATTTCTGTAGACTTTTGAGAAGGATCATCAGCTCCAAAAAGAGCCAGTGAATTTAGTGGGAGGTTCATCAGTAGGTCATCGATCTTCTAAGAGAGAAAAGAAGAAAAAAATATAGAAATCTCATGCCGTCAATCCTAAGCAGAGCAAATCATCAAAAGTTGATAAGAGCCAGATAGAATGCTTCTTCTATAAGAAGTTGGATTATTGAAAAAGGAATTGTCCTACATATATAGCCACTCTTGATCCAAACAGGCCTAAAAATAAGATAAAGAAGCAAGTAGTTGTTTCACAAGGTACTTATATGTAACCCCTTATAATTTTTCTATTTGTGATTGTTGCTCCTTGAATTGATTTTGATAACTATAAAGTATTTGAGGGGGTTACTAATGATTTTGGCTTGAAAAAAGATTTATTATATTTCAGAGGCAAAATTATAATTTTATCAAGTTCTGATTCAGAATCCTCAAGAGCAAGAACACAAGATATGTAATCTATTGGAGGTAGGTTTAATATTTTTGAATATGTATTTTGAAAGAAAATCATATTTATATATTTGAGTCGACCCCATAAGTCGACTCATGGTAAAAGGGGCTGAATGACACGCTAAATTCTTTGGCTGGCACACTTTGTGAGTCGACCCCATGAGTCGACCCCTGAGCATGTGTCGACCCTATGAGTCGACCTTTACTGCTATGTAGGCCAAAATTATAGATCAATCATTTTCTATTCTGTGCCACAGAAGTCAACCCCATAAGTCGACTCATGAGCATGAGTAAACCCTATGAGTCGACCTTTGTGACAGAAAAATTTCACAACGGCTAGTTTTCAGCTCATTTTGGCTGCATTTAATGCCCATTTAATATGCTCCAATGGCTCTATTTTAGCCCAGATTACTCTCCACCATTATTTAAAGTTATAAAAGGTACATAAAGATGGGAATCAATAAGGTTTTGAAAAGATTCTTCAAGCATTCATTTCAACCCTAAGCAAGAGCCCTCTTAAAAGTTCAAGAAGCTTTTATTTCAAATTCACCAACCCCTCAAGAGCTCATTCAAGTCTTCAACTACCTTAAGAAAAATTAGAAAAGCTTCATTCTTATTGTGTAAAATATATTTAAAACTTTATTTGCTCATTAAAGGAGCTACATCTGTATTTCTGTGTGATTAACTACTATACTCTAATTTGAGTTGATATTTTATTTTGGAAGGATTCCAAAACATGAAAAGGTTGATCCGAACTTTGAATCGGATTGTATTAGGTTGGCTTGTACCCAGAAAATAAATATTCTAGCTTAAAATAGCTAGAGTCGGAGGTTCCAACGTTGTATTCGGATTGAATACGGTTTAGTAAATTTGAATTCTCAAGTAGGAGCTTGGAGAGTGGACGTAAGTATAAGGTTGGCACCGAACCACTATAAATCTTTTTATTTGTGTTGTGCTTACTTGCTCTCCTTTTAAAATTCTTTATATTTTTGCATTCTTGCATCCAACTTCTACACCTTACATAAATTTCACTCTCCATATTTATCCTGCTCATTGTTAAATAATCCTCATAGTTGTAAGTTAATTTTTAAATTTTTAAAAACTCAATTCACCCCCCTCTCTTGGGTTGCATAGCTGGGCAACAAGTGATATCAGAGCTTGGTGCTCTAGCCCTACTTTGATTTAACCATCAAAGAGCTAAAGATCTATGGCAACTCAAGTTGGTACTTCACTAGCCGAGGGGCAGTCCACAAATCGACCTCCACTTTTCAATGGGTCAAATTATACCTATTGAAAAGTTTGGATGAAAATCTTTATTCAAACACTTGACTATGATATGTGGAGTATCATAGTAAATGGACCATACACACCCACTAAAATAATTGATGGTGTGGAATCAATCAAATCTGAAAAAAAATGGGATGAGGTTGATAAGAAGATGGCTCAACTAAATGCTAAAGCCATGAATATTTTATATTATGCTCTAGATGCTAATGAATTTAATCATATTTTAGCATGCATATCCGCTAAAAAAATATAGGATAGATTAGAAGTAACTCATGAAGGAACTAATCAAGTGAAGGAATCAAAAATCAACATGCTTGTGCATAAATATGAACTTTTTAAAATGGAGCATGATGAATCAATAACTAAAATGTTTACTTATTTTATTAATATTATTAATGATCTAAAAAGTCTTGGTAAGTCTTATTCTAACAGTGATCTCGTAAGAAAGATTTTTAGATCTTTACCAAGACTTGGGAGGCCAAAGTGATCGCAATCCAAGAAGGCAAAGATCTGAATATCCTATCCTTGGAGGAGCTTCTAAGATCGTTGATGACACATGAGCTAAGCATGAAACAACACCAAAAAAAGATGTCAAAAAGAAGAGGATAATCGCCCTTAAATCCACTGCTCAACCTGATGAAGAATCCGATGATATAGAAAATGAAGAGCAGGATGAAGAAATGGCCCTCATTACTAGAAGGTTTAAGAAGTTTTAGAAGAAAAAAAGATAAGGAATGAGAAAGAGGCCACCTATAAAAGGAGAACATAGCAAAGAGAAGGATAAGGAGCAACCCCTTATTTGTTATAAATGTAAGAAATCGTGACACTTTAAGTCTGAATATCCACAACTGAAGAAGGATCCCAAGAAGTACAAGAAGAAGGCCATGATGGCTACATGGAGCGGAAGTGATGAGTCAAGTTTCGAAGAAGAAGACTCAAATGAACAAGCCAACTTGTACCTTATGGTACATAAAAATAAGATAAATACTGAAACTCCTATTGACTTTACCTTTAAAGAACTTCATGAAGCATTTTATGACCTAATTGATGAACTAAAGAAGCTAGGGGTAAAGAACAAAGAATTAAAATCAAAGAATCAATCTTTACTAAAAGAAAATGAGAGTATTTCAAATGAAAAATCAATCCTGTCTCAAAAAAAATTGAACTTAAAAAATAAGATTGCCAAGTTAAAACCAATGGTTAAAAAGTTTACTTTAAGTTCAAATAAACTTCACATGATACTTGACAATCAAAGGGCCATTTATGATAAAACCGGTATTGGATATAATCTTTTAAAGAAATAAAAATTTCTGAAAAATATCTTTATAAACTCATCATACAACAAGTTTTCAAATATAACTTACTTTAAATGTGGTAGAATAGGACACAAATCCTATTCATATTTTTCTAACATATCTAAAAATTTTAATGTAAAGAAAATATGGGTTCCAAAAGGAACCATTATGACTAACCAAAAAAGACCTAAGAAAACTTGGGTACCTAAAGTCAAAATTTGATTCTTATGTATAGGTATGTCTTGCATCCCAAGAAGCAAACCAGAGATGGTATCTTGATAGCGGGTGCTCAAGACACATGACTGGTGATGAATCTCAATTCATCACACTTGATGCTAAAAATAGAGGGATGGTTACCTTTGGAGACAATGGCAAAGGAAAGATCATCGTATAGGTAACATTGGTATCACTCTCTCCAAGTATATTAAAAATATTTTATTAGTAGATGATTTAAAATATAATTTATTAAGCATCAGTCAATTTTGTGATAAAGGATACAAAGTCATTTTTGATCAGTTTGCATTGTAACTAGTCCTATTAATGAAGGCATTAAATTTGTTGGGCATAGACATGGTAATATTTATATGATAGATTGGAATGATCTTTTCAAAATAAACATGCAATGCCTAGTAGCCTTGAATGTCAAGATTAATGAGACTAGTTGGCTTTGGCATCGTAGGCTTGCACATATTAGCATGCATTCACTCTCAAAATTTATTAAAAAAAAATTGGTTATCGGCTTACTCAAATTGAATTTTGAAAAGGATAGAATGTGTGATGCATACCAAATGGGTAAACAAACACAAGTCTCATTCAAATCTAAAAATATTGTTTCAACTTTTAGGCCATTAGAACTATTGCACATAGATTTATTTGGACCCACTAGAACTACTAGTCTAGGTGGAAAATGATATGGTTTTGTGATTATTGATGATTTCTCTCATTTTACATGGGTCTTCTTCTTAGCACATAAGGATGAAGCTTTTCATATTTTCTCAAAATTTTATCAAAAAGTCACAAATGAAAAAAAAATTTCCATTCAAAATATTCGAAGTGATCATGGAACTGAATTTGAAAATCAAGATTTCAAAAAATTTTGTGATGAAAAAGGTATTGACCATAATTTTTCAGCACCTAGGACACTCCAACAAAATGGGATAGTAGAAAGAAAAAATAAAACTCTTGAAGAAATAGCCCATACCATGCTTTGTGAAAGCAACCTTCCAAGATATTTTTGGACGAAAGCAATTAACACGGCATGTTACATATTAAACCATGCTTTAACTAGACCAATTTTAAAGAAAACTCCTTATGAGCTTTGGAAAGAAAGAAAACCAAACATTGCATATTTTTATGTTTTTGGTTATCGATGTTTTGTTTTGAACAATGGTAAAGAAAGATGAAAAAAATTTGATGCAAAATCTAATGAAGTAATTTTTCTTAGTTACTTCTCTTCTAGCAAAGCTTTTAGAGTTTTCAACAAAAGAACTTTAATAGTAGAGGAGTCAATACATGTTGTTTTTGATGAAACTAACGATCTTCCTTCAAGAAAGAATGAAGGTATTGATGATGCAGATCCTCTTATAAAAAGGATGAAGGAGATCACTCTAAAAGACTTAACCATTCAAGATGATGAAGAACATGAAGACAAATAGGATGAGGAAGGTGAAGAATAATAAGAACAATCTTTAGGTACAAATGATCTACCCAAAGAATGGAGCTATGATCACAATCACCCCAAAGAACTAATCATTGGTGATCCTACACATAGTGTAAGAATTCACTCTTCACTTAGACATGCATTCAATCATTTTGCTTTTGTCTCTCATCTTGAACCTAAAACCATAGATGAAGCTGAAAAGGATTATAATTGGATAAATGCAATGCAAGAGAACTTAATCAATTTGAAAGAAATAATGTATGGACTTTTAGTTTCAAGATCTAAAAATTATTCAATAATTGACACAAAATGGATATATATGAATAAATTGGATGAACATGAAAATGTGATAAGAAATAAAGCGAGATTAGTTGCAAAAGGTTATAATCAAGAAGAAATAATTGATTTTGATGAGACCTTTGCACCTGTTGCTAGATTAGAAGCAATTAGATTTCTACTTGCATATGCTTGCTTTATGAATTTTAAGTTATTCCAAATGGATGTCAAAAGTGCTTTTCTAAATGGATATATTGCTGAAGAAGTTTATGTAGAACAACCTCCAGGTTTTGAAAATTATGCTTTTTCTAATCATGTTTTTAAATTAAACAAAGTATTATATGGTTTGAAACAAGCACCTAGGGCTTGGTATGAAAGGCTAAGCAAATTTCTGCTTAATAATGATTTTTCAAGAGAAAATGTAGACACAATCTTTTTCATTAAAAAAAATCAAAATGATATATTAGTTATACAAATATATGTTGATGATATTATTTTTGGGTCTACTAATGAAACTCTTTGTCAAGATTTTGCTAAGCTCATGCAGGGAGAGTTCGAGATGAGCATGATGGGAGAACTTACATTCTTCCTCGGATTCCAAATCAAACAAACAAAAGAAGAAATCTCCATCACTCAAAGCAAGTACATTAGAGAACTACTCAAAAGATTTAGAATGGAGAACTCCAAAGTAATTAGTACACCCATGAGCCCATCATGTAAGCTTGACAAAGATGAAGGAGGTAAAAATGTAGACTTAAAATTTTATAGAGGCATGATTGGTTCTCTATTGTATTTAACTACTAGTAGACCAGATATTATGTTTAGTGTTTGTCTTTGTGCTCACTTTCAATCAAATCCAAAAGAATCTCACTTGAATGCAGTTAAAAGAATCCTTAGATATTTAAATGGTACACAAACTCTAGGACTATGATATTCTAAGTGTTAGATGTGTGCCCTAGATGCCAGATTGGCTGACACATTCCTGTACAAATGTAAGGATAAATTTATAATTTTGACTATAAATGAATAAAAGGGTTATTCTACTATCACATTATGTACATTACGTCTGTGATACAGCCTTTGAGTTAGTAGGAATGTTAATTCATATTTTCAAGAGTTGAAAATTTAAGGCATGAATTTACATAACTAACTTATAAACATCTCCTGACCATAGGATCATCATAAGGATGGTGATCAATCCGGAAGGTTGGTGTACGATCACTTTCTTAAGGTAGATGTGTCTTGAGTCTACGATGTGGAGACACCAAAGTGAGAGTACAGGTATTTATTGAGAATGAGAGTACTGAGCGTGACCACCTCGAGCAGTCATAAGGAAGTCTACCTTCTCGTCGATGACTAGCTCGATGCTGCAGCTGCGTGTCTAGTTCATTGACTTGAGGTGCATCGACAGTTCACCTTGAGTGTGTTATAGTTTGACTACACCATAACTTGATCTCCTAGCCATTCAAAATCCTGAGGTGTATGTTGGCTGTAGCATATTCATTGTAGGAACCAGATTGCACCAAGATGGGATCTATCAACCTCGATAGATAAGAGGAGTAGTCCTATGATGATCGAAAGATTGAGTCTTTAAGCCCATGGCCATGGCAGAGTGAAATAATGAAAAAGAGTTTTTCATTAAAGTTTCACATCGGATTTGGATCGATCGATTGATTCATATGACTGATGTTGGGTTTGACGAGTTCACCTTAACCCTAATTCAGTCAGGACTCATGATAGAGGAACTCAATCACACAGGTAGCTACACCGAGAGGTTCGTCTTCACTTTTGATGGGTTGCCACCATATACTGCTAGGTGTCACTGGTGGATTTTGAGAGTAATTAGAATGATCTTGATGATTGATCATTCTAATTGTCTGAATCAGAAGAGTTCTGGTCCATCGAAAGGAGTTTCAATGATGTCGATGATGAGATCACGACATGTCTCATTACCATATGAAAATGAACCTAACTGGATCACACAAATAAGAGTTAGGGTTTGGATGTTATCAATTGAGCTAGCCCAGTTCGATTGATTTGGATTAGATCCAATTAGGTTCAAGAAAATTGTGCTAGCACACGATTGAGCCTAACTTTCTCCTCGTGTAATCTTTTCTATCTCAACTGAGCCAAATATGATTTGACTCACCTAGAGAACCTTGAGAAGGTTTCTCTCAATTTGACTGGAGCCAGTCCAGCTCAAAAAGGACTTATCTTAATTCATGAGATGAATTTAAGACAACACCTGCTAATTCCTGTCACCTGCCATTTCCATTTTAGGACATTGATCAAATGTTGACCCATGGACCTTGGACTGAAGACCACTTGGCAAGAGGTCATTGGAGAGTTTTTGTTGAGTATCCATCTGCTAATTTTACCCTCAAAGTGGGTGCCATAATCAGATATGGCGTGCGCTCCAAGTGGATAAGGATAGAGTCCCATGAGATGAGGACTCTATGCCTTGATCGACTCAAACTGTTGGGCGCCAATCTCACTGTGTTTATCCAGTGTTGGTGCCAACAATAGGAAGATTTGGTGGGGTTCTTATCTGATATGATCATATGACATCACTCTACCAATTAGAATTTTTTTAGAATTAATTAAAATTTTTTGATTGGTCGAATGATGTGGCACTGCATGGTGCAGCAGGATCTATTTAAACCCTGTCTGCGCCTAGTGTTTAGACTCTCTGCTCAATACCCAACAAAAATATGAAACCCCTCCACTTTTCTATACCCCTCTGCTCCTCTCCCTCCCCTCTTCATGTCCAAGAGGTTGGGCATCCATCTGGTGCTTGTCCAAGGTGTGGTGGCTCTCTGATTAGAAGGCTGCAGAGATTTGTCGAGAAGCTGCTGCTCTAGCTTCAGAAGATCTTTTGAGGATCTTCCAGATCAGATCCAGATCTAATTTTTAGAGTAAAGATTTATGAGGAGAAGACAATCTAGATCCTACTTGAGCAGATACCGGTAGAGGCCAGGTGACTGCATGGCTATTTTAGAACCTCGAGCGTTGCTGCGATTATCTACAGGGTAATCTAGTTACCCTAGAGGTATTCCTCTAATCTTCAAGTTTTAGATTTAATTTTAAATTAAATATCAGATAATAAGAATCAGATCTAATAGACCTTAGATCTAAAATAAAGTAAGATAATTTTTTTGAAAATAATCCACCCTAGATCTCATTAAATCTGGAAGATCCTACAAGGAAAAAGCTAGTTTTTTCTTCAATTGGTAAAGTTAATGGCTCTATTTCAGATCTAATTTAGATCTAATTTTTATTTTTATTTATCTGATATTAATAGATTTTAGATGTCACATCAGATGTAATAGGATCTGTTGGGTATAAAATACCCACAGCCGAAGTCCTCAGCAGAATCAGCTCCAGGAGGACTCCGCTCGGACTCCTACGGGAACCGGGCTCCGATCGCAACATCAACTCCAGGAGGACTCCGACCGGACTCCTACGGGAGCCGGACTTCATCCTCGACTCCAACGGCTGTAGACAGACTTCGTCCAGACTTCTACGGGAGCCGAACTATGCCGATAACTTTAACCGCAAGTAGACTCCGCCCGAACTCCTACGGGAGTCGGGCTCCATCCTCAACATCAACTGCCGGTAAGCTTTGTCCGGACTCCTACGGGAGCCGGACTTCGCCTTTGACTTTAATTGCAGGAAGACTCCGCCCGAACTCCTACGGGAGTCGGGCTCCGTCCTCAACATCAACTGCCGGTAAGCCTTGTCCAGACTCCTACGGGAGCCGGACTTCGCCTTTGACTTTAATTGCAGGAAGACTCCATCCGGACTCCTACGGGAGCCGGACTTCATCCTCGACTCCAACGGCTGAGACAGACATCGTCCGGACTCCTACGGGAGCCGGACTCCGCCGACAACTTCAACCGCAAGTAGACTCCGCCCGAACTCCTACGGGAGCCGGGCTCCGTCCTCAACATCAACTACCGGTAAGCCTTGTCCGGACTCCTACGGGAGCCGAACTTCGCCTTTGACTTTAATTGCAGGAAGACTCCGCCCGAACTCCTACGGGAGCCAGGCTCCGTCCTCAACATCAACTGCCGGTAAGCCTTGTCCGGACTCCTATGGGAGCTGGACTTCGCCTTTGACTTTAATTGTAGGAAGACTCCACCCGGACTCCTACGGGAGCCGGGCTTCATCCTCGACTCCAACGGCTGCAGACAGACTTCGTCTGGACTCCTACGAGAGCCGGACTCCGCCGACAACTTCAACCACAAGTAGACTCCGCCCGGACTCCTACGGGAGTCGGACTTCGCACGTGATTTTGATTGCAGGGGACTCTGCCCGGACTCCTATGGGAGCCGGGCTCCGCCCGCGACTTCAACTCCGAGAGGACTCCACCCGGACTCCCACGGGAGCCGGGCTCCGCCCACGACCCCAACCCCAAGGAGAACTCCGCCCGGACTCCTACGAGAGCCAGACTCCGTCATCAGCTCCGACCGCTGCCGAACTTCAGTCGATGGATCTGCACTCCCTGGCAGGCCACAATAACGGCCACGATCCTGCTCCACTTTCTACGGCGGATTCCGCGCAGCTCCATCACTCCCTGACAGGCCGCAGTAACGGTCACAGCACTGCTCCACTTCCTACGACGGATCACGTACAACTCCACTACTCTCTGGCAGGCCACAATAATGGCCACGATCCTGCTCCACTTCCTGCGATGGATACCGCGCGATTCTCCCATCCACTGAAAAGTCGCGACAACAGACGCCGCTCCACTCCCCGCGACAGACTCCACGTGGCACACCCCGGTGATAGCCACGGGTCCACTTTACTACTCTTCGCAGCAAACTCTGCCTGACCCTGGGCAGCCCGCTGCCAGACGGTTACAGATGTCGCTGTCAGGCTACTGCCCTCTCCGCCTATAAAAGGGGGCTCCAGATACGTTATTCGATAAGCTTTCATCTTTCATCTAAAAACTCTGCTAAATTCTCCGTTCGAGCACTCCATTCTTGTTGAGGCAGAGAACTGACTTGAGCGTCGGAGGGTCTTGCCGGAGCAACCCCACCACCGATTTAGACTTCCTTTGCAGGTCCCGACGGCGACCGCGACTTCCTCGACTCCAGCTTCTCCGGCGCAAGCTGATTTTTGCACCAACAGGATTGGCGCTAGAGGAAGGGGTGTGTCTTCGCAGTACCCTTGTTCTTGAAGGAGCGTTCAACGGAGCCGCCCCCGATTGTCTCCTCCGACACCCACTCCTTGTTCCCCCACGGGATCCATACTTGATGCCTTCTCGCAAGGCATCCACGCGACAGTCCATGGCCTCCGCGGCCAGATCTCAGGCTCCGACCTTCCCTCCTGTTTCTCAACCTCCTCCTCCTCCTCCGGTGGCGACGGTCGGCGCGGAGCAGTTTGACCTGCTGGCGCAGCAGGTCAGAGGCCTCACCGAAGCTGTGTAAGCTATGCAGCAGCAGCAGCAGCAGGCATCGGTATGCCCGGAAAGGGCATCCCCAGAACACCAGGATCCGGCGACGGGGCGGGCCACCTGGGCAAGCCGCCCCATCCTTCCTGGGAAAATGAACCCAAGGGTAGAGAGCCCTCAATCGGACCACGACTCCACCCCTGGAAGATCCCTGCCCCCGTTCTGCCAGAGGACCCTCGAGACTCGAAGTCGAGAGGATTTCCTGGACCGAAGGCTCCAAGAGATGAACCGACGGATCGAAGAACTCCGCCATGTGCCCCCCGCTTATGGTGAGGATATTTGTCTGACCCTCCCTTCTCCAAAATGATCATGCAGGAATCAATCCCGCCAAACTTCAAGCTTCCCCAGTTCGAAAGCTACGACGAGACTTCGGACCCGGTTGATCATCGGAGGCCTTCCGGATGATGATGCTGCTTCACGATGCTCCTGATGCCATTTTATGCCGGGCCTTCCCATCCACCTTAAAGGGAGCGGCGAGGAACTGGTACTCGGCTTTGAAATCGGGTACCATCTTTTCCTTCGATCAAATAAGCCACCAATTTGTGGCCCATTTTGTCAGCAGCCGGTGCCCCCGGAAGGGTTCGGAGTCCCTCATCAACATCAAGCAAAGGGAAGGGGAGTCCATTCAGGCCTACATCAACCGCTTCAACATCACGGCGCTGGAGGTCCGGAACTTGGACCAATCAGTCGTAATGGCCGCCTTGAAGGGTGGCCTTCAGAAGAATGATCTTTTGTTCTCCCTGGAGAAGAAGTATCCCAGGGATTTTGCTGATTTGCTGACCCGGGCCGAAGGATACGCCCGAGCGGAAGAAGCCTTCAAAATGAAGGATGAAGAGACGGCGAGGGAGCGGCAAGCGGGAGACTCGAGTAAGCCCGCAATTGAAAAAAGGCCAAAGGAAGCCCGACTGCGTTCTCGATCCCCTCCTGGGCATAAGCGCGCCCATACTCCACCCCGGGCGCACAGGCAGAGAAGCCTGGATCGCAGGGTTCGGTGGGGTTCCCCACCAGGGAGATTCTGCAACTACGCCCCCCTCAATGCCTCGAAGGCCCAGGTATTGATGGAGGTCAGGGAGCAGCTCCCTAGGTCGGAGAGGATGCGCACACACCTCGGGAAGCGCAACCCCAACAAGTTCTGCCTCTACCACCGCGACCACGGCCACGACACAGAGGAATGCATCCAGCTCCGGGACGAGATCGAGGAGCTCATTCGGCGAGGTCGACTCGACAGGTTCATCCGATGCAGGCCTGAGGGTAGAGGAGATCGGCCAAGGGCCCTTCCGCAGCCTGAACCGCCAAGAAGGGAGGAGCAACCCGGGGACCGACCTCCCATCGAGACCATTGACTCCATCACCGGAGGGCCTCAAGGAGGAGCGGACCACCCGCGACCGTGGAGCTCGGAGAATATGTAAATGTATCACTTACTATTTCACCTTGAATCTAAATTTCTTTCTACTTGACGTACTCTTCCCATCTGGCGTGGATTTATTACGACTGGATATGACCCCTCCAAATGCTTGAAACAAAGTCATGTTAGGAATGGGGAAGAACCCCGTCCTAACGTACCTAAAATGAAAGTCCGACTATCTAGAAATCAGATGGGGGGAGAGGCCTTACAGTGCCCTAATGTGCCCCCACAGCCATGTCAGGAACAGGAGGAGAACCTCATCCTGACATGAGCAAAGTCGAAGGCCCGATTCTTTTAGACCGGATGGGGGGAGAGGCCTTACAGCATCCTAATGTGCCCCAACAGTCATGTCAGGAACAGGAGGAGAACCTCGTCCTGACATGAGCAAAGTCAAAGGCCTGGTTCTTTTAGACCGGATGGGGGGAGAGGCCTTACAGCGCCCTAATGTGCCCCCACAGCCATGTCAGGAGCAGGAGGAGAACCTCGTCCTGACATGAGCAAAGTAAAAGGCCCGGTTCTTTTAGACCGGATGGGGGGAGAGGCCTTACAGTGCCCTAATGTGCCCCCACAGCCATGTCAGGAACAGGAGGAGAACCTCGTCCTGATATGAGCAAAGTTAAAGGCCTGGTTCTTTTAGACCGGATGGGGGGAGAGGCCTTACAGTGCCCTAATGTGCCCCCACAGCCATGTCAGGAACAGGAGGAGAACCTCGTCCTGACATGAGCAAAGTCAAAGGCCCGGTTCTTTCAGACCGGATGGGGGGAGAGGCCTTACAGCGCCCTAACGCGCCCCCACAGCCAAGCCGGGAACAGGAGGAGAACCTCGCCCTGGCTCGAGCAAAGTGGAAGGCCCGGACTCCTACGGGAGCCGGGCTCCATCCACGATGCCAAGGAAGACTCCATCCGGACTCCTACGGGAGCCGGGCTCCATCCACGACGCCAAGAAAGACTCCACCCGGACTCCTACGGGAGCCGGGCTCCATCCACGACGTCAAGAAAGACTCCACCCGGACTCCTACGGGAGCCGGGCTCCATCCACGATGCCAAGGAAGACTCCACCCGGACTCCTACGGGAGTCGGGCTCCGTCCACGATGCCAAGGAAGACTCCACCCGGACTCCTACGGGAGTCGGGCTTCATCCACGACGCCAAGGAAGACTCCACCCGGACTCCTACGGGAGCCGGGCTCCATCCACGACGCCAAGGAAGACTCCACCCAAACTCCTACAGGAGCCCGGCTCCGTCCACGATGCCAAGGAAGACTCCACCCGGACTCCTACGGGAGCCGGGCTCCGTCCACGACGCCAAGGAAGACTCCACTCGGACTCCTACGGGAGCCGGGCTCCGTACACGACGCCAAGGAAGACCCCCCCCGGACTCCTACGGGAGCCGGGCTCCACCCGCGACTTCTGCAGCAAGGGCTGATGGTGGCGAAATCCGACCGCCCAACAAGATCGGATGAAAGGAAAAAGCCCCTCAGCGGTACCTCCTCGCTTCTATGCAACCCCGCGAAAAGCGGGGGGAGGGCCCTCACTCTGAGAAGAGGAGGAAAATTAAAAAGGAAGGATGATGAACTACGACGGGAACAGATGAAGGATGAACCGCCCCAAAAGACCTAAAGGACTTCGTCCCAACTGAAATGGGGAGTTCCTACCGAACACCCCCGGCCTCTAAAAAGACTTTCGACATCGGTTAGGAAGACAACGACATCCCCGAGGTAATGCAGAGCCCGGACGGCCAAGCTCAGGCTTGCGGCCATGTACGACGAGAAAGGCGAGCTAACGCATCGACGACCGGATGCCCCCCAACGACGTCTACGTCAGACAAGTCAAACGACAAGAAAAGTTTGGCGGGCGGCAATTTAGTGCAACGTGCGGACGAGGTAACACAAAACACCCTTTTCATTCCATTTTTGATATACACGCTACAAAGCCCGAAAGGCCAAGAAAAGAAAGGCAAAATGACAAAAAGGGAAGTAAATACATGAAAAGACAGAAAGACAAAAGAGCTCTAAGGAGGCCCTGCTCCCTCCGACCTAGAATTATCTACTCCATCCCTTAACCAGGACTGCCTTAGATTCTCAATTTCTTCTTTTAGCTCTTTCCTTTTATGCAGCGCGTCCTGGAGCGCCCGACGAAGTCGCTGGCTCTTGGCCTCCGCCTCTCGATGCCTCTTCCTCAAGACCTCGGATTCTGCCTCCGCGTCCGCGACGGCCCGCTGCTCGTATGCTAGTTGGATCTTCAGTTGTTGCAGCTCAGCCGTCTTTTCCCCGAGGGAGACAGAAATCCCCTCAATGGTGCCTCTTAGGGCTTGGAGCTCATCAGAATCTCGGGCGAAAGTAAGCTGCGCTCTGCTAGCCAGCTGCCTCTGGAGACGGACGACTTCGTCAGCCGCCGCCCTGAACCTCCCTTTATATTCTTCCACCTGCCTGCGCCAGCTAGTCCGATGCACATCGTGGCTCACCTCGGCGTCCTGAAGCTGCTGCTGAAGGTCGGAGACCTTCTTCGACCACTCTTGGTCACCGTTGACCCGGGCCAAGAGCTGGGATGAATTTCCTTCCAGCAGGCCGATCTTCCCCTTCGCAGCTGACAGTTCCACCTTGAGGGCGCTGATCATGG